>NC_089781.1:52786226-53013726 GCF_040412425.1 Macrobrachium rosenbergii | reverse complement strand
CCACTTCATTTCGGGTGTGAAGGTCTTTACCTATGAAAATGGAAATAGTCTGAGCTATACCCTAACCTATCCCCTGAGGAGGAGTGAGCTTGCTAGCTAACTTAACTTAATCTCCCTAACACTTAATTTAAGACATCTGCGGACATTTAACTATGCTATCTCTGACGACAGTCCAAATGTAATCTTAGCTTAAATTAAGATTCGAGTTGCGCCCCACTACTGAAAATGCCTAGGATCCAGCTACCGCAGCACCATATCAAGTAGCAGTGAGCTTAATACAGGTAAATACAGGTAATAATATTACTGTTCAGGGATTACATACGCTATGTGAAATGCTAAAGAGAATACAATGATTCAAAAAATACAACAGGATGTGAAAAGTATTGCAACAGAAATGCTGAGATGGTTAGGACATGCTCTTCAGCTTGTTGGAGCCAGAGAACAGTTCTAACTTATTATACTTAATTGTTCATACGACCTACATGAGAGTCAACCTGGGTAACCCTCTTTGATTAAGGTGCCAGGAATACTCTGTATACACAAGCAATGTGCCAAGAGTGCCAAGGGCTAATTAGCTCTTATTGAGAATTGGAATAAGTTTGTTTACAGTTACTAATATGTACAAGTCTTGTAGGTCAGCTTAGTGTTGAGATTGCACATCAGCTATTCTATTATCAGTGTCCTTTATGTGTTGGATCATCCAATTGTAGTCTTGGAGATCACTGCACCATTGCATAAGTCTCTTATTTTGATTCCTGAAGTTTGTCAGGTAGACTAGCAGATTATGATCTGTCAGGACGGTCAGCGGGAACTGATGGTCTGCAAGATAGTCTTCAAAGTGCTCCATTGCCAGGACCAACCCCAGGAATTCCTTTTCAATGGTACTATACCTTTTTAAATTAGTACAGAATAGGGTGGTGCATCTGGTCCTTCTCTTGGAACAAAATGGCACCTACTCCTATGTCACTGGCATCTACTCCTAGATAGAACAGTTGGTCGTAGTCTGGGGTCCTTAGTGCCGGTTTGCTGATTAGGACTCCCTTGAGGTGGTCATAGGCCTTCTTGCATTCTGGGTTGCAGTGAAATTGCTGATTCCTCTTGAACAAGTTGGTTATGGGGGCAGCTGCTTCTGAGAGACCTGGAATGAAGCACCTAAAGTATTGCACCATCCCCAAAAACCATTGGGCATCATTCTTTGTGGTAGGATAGGGCATCTCCCTGGTGGCCTGAACATTGGCATCCTTCGGCATCAACTTGCCATTGCCTATGACATGGCCCAGATAGGTAATATCAGCTACCCCGAATTGGCACTTCCTCAGGTTGACCACCTGGAAGCCTTTTGTAATACCTCTAGAACTTGTGCTAGATTTGTAGATGCTCCTCCCAGGTTTTAGTGAAGACGACTATGTCATCTAAGTGAACTAATCAGGATGCCTGCTAAGACCTCTTTGACGAGTTGCTGAAAGCAGTTCGGAGCATTCTTAAAGCCGAAAGGGATGACTTTGCCCTGGTAGTGACCAATGGGCACAGAGAACGCTGTTAAGGGCCTGGATTCCTGTGACAGCAGCACTTGCCCATACCCCTTTTCTGAGTTAGTTTTGCTTAGAAAGGGGGCCTGACCCAGGCTGTCCAGGCATGCCTCTGTGCGGGATAGTGGGTATAGCTTGGGCTTTTTCACAGCATTCAGCTTCTGAAAATCTATGCAAAGCCAATCCCTGCCACCTTCTTTCAGTACTAACACCACTGGGGAGGCCCAGGGACTGCAACTTCTCGATCAGGCCCAATTCCAGCTGGAGCTGCACTTTTGCCTGCATCCTCTCAGCACGTTGAATGTTCACCTTATAGTACCCTTGTGTAAGGGGCTGTGTGGAGTCCTCAAGGTTGATGGTGTGCTCCGTCACCGAAGTACACCCCAACTGGTCTTGTGTCACCTGCGGATAACTTGATAGAAGGGTTTTGATGTGTTGTCTTCTGGCCTCGTCGAGTCCTGGCATGATGTATGCTAAGTTTGCCAGGACTTCTGAATTCTTCTCGGGTGGGGGAGCCTTCCCCACCGAGCCTATCATTGGTCCCGAGTAAGGGGGCTCTTGAGGTGCCACCTCTGGGGTGGCCCTGCCCCTTAAAGGCTTGAGTAGGTTGATGTGGAGCCACTTCGCTCTCCTCTTGTCACAGTCCACTAAGTAGTTCAGTTGGCCCTTCTTTCCCAGGATCTTGTGGGGGGCCTGTGAACTGGGTTTCAAGGGGGTGAGTGGCTCCCAAACACAGTACTACCACCTGTTCTCCTACCTCTGTGGATTTTGGCTTCCATAAACTGCTCTTGTGGGTTGCTGCTTTGTGAGCTTGAGCCACGGCCCAGGGTGCTTTAGGGTTCCGCTGGATGTGGGGGAGATTCTCTGCCCATGCTGCTTTCTAGGGGTCCGCCCAAGCTTCGTACAAAATGTCAAGGGGTCCCCTAGTGGAATGAGCGAATAAGAGCCCTTAGTTTGTGGGAATGGGACAACTGGCTGTTGCCGACTGGCCGTCGTCCAACTGGCCGTCGTCCAACTGGCCGTCGCCGACTGGCCGCAGCCCAACTGGCCGTAGGGGACGACTGGCCGCAACCTAACTGGCTGCAGGAGAAAGTAAATCTATAAGAGAAGAGATGTGAGAAAAAAATTATTTCTGTCTCTCTCTCTCTCTCAGAAAATATTTGAATACAGTAAATCTATAAGAAGAAGAGATGAGAGAAAAAAATTATTTGTCTGTCTGTCTCTGTCAATTAACGAGTAACAAGGAAACAATGCTATTTTACAATGCCTCTCTCTCAGAAAATATGTCAATTAACGAGTAACAAGGAAACAATCCTATTTTACAATGCCTCTCTCTCAGAAAATATGTCAATTAACGAGTAACAAGGAAACAATGCTATTTTACAATGCCCTCTCTCAGGAAACAATGCTATTTTACAGTGCCCCCTCTCTCAGAAAATATGCCAATTACCGAGTAACAAGGAAAAAATGCTAGGATTACCTATTTAGGAAATCTTCGATTTTAAATTTAGAGTTTAAAATATTCAGTTACATCCAACCTTCTACAATGGCATCAGGTATACTCTCACAGCGAGGAAAAGAAGAGTTTGTGCGAGATGGCTATATATACGTTTTCGATCGACATGGAGCTGATAATATCACAGAGTTTTGGAGATGTGAAAGGAGAAGACAATGCAAGGCGAGAATACATGTAAAGAATGGTGAAGTTGTAAAATATATCAATGAGCATTCGCATAATGCTGACCCCGCCCGAAGTGGAAAAAGGAAAACAGTATCGAAAATAAAATTGCAGGCTTCAGAAACAATGGAACAAACATCTGTTGTGATTAATGAATGTTTAGAAAATGTTAATGAAGCGTGCCAAGGAGTCATGCCAAATCATGGTGCTTTGCGAAAAATGGTGAGAAGAGAACGTAAGGATTTTTCTGCATACCATGCTAATCCTACATCTTTAGAAGAATTGGTTATTCCTGTTAATATTCAAAATTATGGATCAGAGAAATTCCTTCTAGCAGACAACCAAGATGAATCCTGCAGAATCATTATATTTGGAAAGGAAAGCAATACACATTTACTTAAAGAAGCAAAAAAAAATTTTTGTGGATGGGACGTTCAAAATTACACCACCGCTTTTTTGTCAAGTGTAGGCTATGTCATTCTTGCTGAGATGCACGGTGGTATGCATCCGTTTATCTATGCGTTACTGCCAAATAAACTACGTACAACTTATGATAAATTGTTTTCTATGCTTCTAGAAATTCAACCAAGACTACAGCCAGAAATAATATACTGTGATTATGAAATAGGAATTTCAAAAGTCTGCAATATTATTTCCCATCTGCTAATATTAGGGCTGCTTTTTCACTTTGCGCAGAATGTATACAAAAAATTAACAGCTATGGGGTTATCTCAACAATACAATAGTGATGCCAATTTCGCTCTGCGAGCTAAAATTATAATTGCCTTAGCATTTGTATCACCCGATCATATTACAGCAGCTGTAATGGAATTAGCAGATGACCTTCCACAGGAACTTCTAGAACTTCTAGATTGGCTGGAAGGCAATTATTATGTAGGAAGAATGAACAGAAGGGTCACTGGCAGACGTTCTCCCCTTTTTCCGTTATACATTTGGAATGTTTACGAACGATGCATAAATGATGCAGAGGATAGAACAAACAACCATGCCGAAGCTGCTCATCGTAGGCTGCAAAATGAACTAGGGATGCAACATCCAACAATCTGGAAGTTTATCGATAGTTTGAAAAAGGAGCTACGAGGGCGAGATCTGTACTACGAACAGTTAATTGCTGGTCAAACGCCGCCCATAGAATTGAAGATATTCCGAGAAGCAGATGCTCGTATAAAATCAGTGGTACTACAGTTTGAGAACAGAATTATTTTAGAGTATCTTAGAGGAATTGCGCATAACTTCTCTTAAGATATATATAGTTATGTAACTGCTATTTTCTGCGGTTTTTTTGATTCCAATAATTCACCTTAATAAAATTTAACTTTTTTATTTTCTTTAATTTTCTTTTACTTTTAGTTTTATATTCAATAATTCAGCACACACATACACGCACACACACACACATACACACACACATACAAGTTACTTTTTAATATCCAATAAATGCGGATTTCTCGGCAACCTTGGTGGCCAGTCGGCAGCGGCCAGTCCTCCCCTACTAGTGCAGCAGATTGCTGTAAAAATCGTTCAGATAGTGAAACAAGCATGAAATTTGGCACAAACATTCCTAAGACTACGCTCTCTTAGAAAAGGGCGCTGGCCACCTGAAAATCCAAGATGGCGGCTATTTTTCAAAATGGCCGCCATCTATGTTGAGATTCACTGGTTTGGGAGCATCTATTGGATGGAATATGCCAGTTTTTTTTTTTTTTTAAACCTCGACTTTTAGGTTATAAAAATGTTCCATACCACACATTTTATTGAAAACCCTTACTAAATGAATTGTAACCAAGATGGCGTACAAAATGGTTGCCATAAAAGTTTTTTTTTTCTATCCACAGCGCTAGCAGACATAGAGACCAACTGTTTTTATTTAATGGTATATTCATGTGATCAGACAGTTTAACTAATATGCTATTTTCAACTGAAATAGTAATGGTATGGTCACATACAACATTGTGTCTAAGACTGTAACCATAAAAAGAAAAGAAGAGAAATACGGACTAAACGCAACCAATCTATGTATAGGTCTCTCAACCTACACCTTTGAAAAATTCGAGGATAAGAAGGTAGGCATAGCATGACACGTTGGATGCTCAAGCTAGATTATCTACTGAAGAGAGGGCAATATTTATCTAGACTTCACATTTGCAAGTGCACAGAGCTGTGCAGGGAAGACCCAGCTTGTAGCACTTGCACCTTTCCCGACAGCCTGCTTTGCATCCACATTTGGTAAGCTGTTGGCAACTCTTGGCTAAGGGCGAGTTGGTTGTCCAGAGGACTTGCCATGCTTCACCAGACTTTTGCCATCCCCACTCAGCAGGGTTCTCTGGCTGTGGCTGACACTGGTGGCCTGCCCCACACACAACCAGCCTGGTACGCAGCACGCTTGGTGTGTTGGAGGAGAGCTCCCCTGGTTGGTGGAATGGCCTCATATGCCCTTTGTTTTCTGGCAAACATATCAAGTCTAGCCTCATCCACAGTGCCAGCAGTGCTGGATCTTTCATACATAAGTATGACAAACCTCTCCAGGACCTTCAGGTCACTCTCTTCCACTCTGAGAGGGTAGTGACTCAGTTTGGAGAACACAGTGGAGGCCTCTGGAAAGATGTTCCATGTCTGCCAGGCGGTCTTCTTGCCCTTGCTCCGGAAGGCTGACACTGTATCACAGCCTGTGAACGCATGGAAGAAGAGCATGCCATTCACCTTCTCCTGGCCCAGAGAGTTGCACAGGTCATGCACAGCAATCCAGCGCAGGCTCTGGCCTTGGCCAAATGCCACCCATAGCTTCTCTAGCCCTAGATTGTGGAGAGTGGAGAAAGCACTGACTGCAACGACAAGAACATCTGTGTCATTTGCTTTAACCGTGATGGTCTTGGCTCCATGTTCTGTGGCATATTTGGCATGGAGAAAGATGCGGGTGTCAGCTTCCTCATGAGAGCACTTTTCCAGTCCCTGAAGACTAGCCTCATGAGTGCTGAGGACAGCAGACCCTTTCGTGGCAATGACAACATCCTGGTTTTGGCATAGACTGAGAGTCCCATGTAGACTGGGAATGGTGTTTCTCTGTCTTTGGAGTGTCTATGAGTTGTTGCTCCCTCTTTGTATCGGGAGTAGCAGTTGAACTGCATGAGCTGTGCAATGGCCTGGTCTGACTTTGATGCTCCAAATCATAACTGTGACTTGATGTCAGCCCCATGCTCAACCATCCCTACAAACTGGAGCAGGAGAGGAGGCACAGAATTTCGTACACAAGCCTCAGAAAATGTGCCATCAAACCGTGACTGATGATCAAGTATAGACTTTCTGAGAATATTTGCTGCTTTAGCAATGATAACTGTCTCTGAAAGATCAGATGATTGAGCAAGTGCTTTTCCCACATCCTTTTGAAATGCAAGTAATACATCTCTGCCAGATTTATGAGCCTCAAGTTCTGGAATTTCTGCCAGAAGTTTGTCTTTGAGTCTCGTGGAATTTACACTTGGTGACTCTACACCTAATTGTTCCAGACGTTGTTGGTAGAGGTGGCAAATATCTGCCAGCCGAAATGTGACTGGATCATCTGAACAAAGGTTGTTTTCAACAATGTATGTCATCAGTTCTGACAGAACTAGTGGATACACATCTGATTCTGACTCAGTGCTACCTTGGTCTTTCTCAAGGCTCCTCAGGTAGGACCTTTTTCTGTTGTAGAGGGCACAAAGACAGGCATGGTGATACTTAAACTCCTGTGCAATGACATCCCCACCAGTCAACTTAGCAAGGAGCTTGCCATCACTAAGTATCTCTGCACATTCACGCAATTTCAAGTCAAGGCCCTTAGTACTAGCCTGTCTGAGATCAGATGCAGGTGCCACTTTCTCACAGAAAATGCAAACTTCATTGTCATGACTGGTTCGGCGCAGTTTTGCACGACTAGTCTCAGTGTTGCTGGTCTGGTCATTGGATTGTCGCTTTCTTGCACGGTCCAGTTTAGTGTTGTTAAACAACAAGCGACAGTTCACATGGTATTTTGCTGCATTTTTCCTGAGAGTGGCCTCTATGCCATCACTTTCATCCAGCCTTGCTGGATCCATTATCAGTGGCATTTCATTAATTTCACTGAACATGGGAATGTTCCTTGCCAGCATTGTGTACCCATCATGGTCTAGGACATGATGACTTGGAGGTGATGTCAAGTGCTCACCTCTTTTGTCCTTCTGACAAAGACAACACAAACTCCAGTTTGTTTTTCTACTGCTCAATATTGGATTGGCATCACATTCTGCCATGATTTCACTTTTGATTAAGGCCGAGGGTTATCCTTTTACCACCTTAAACAAAGCACACATTCCTGTATGGGATTCAACTAGGTTCGGTCTCCCTACACCTAGCCCGATCATTCATCCAGTGCCATTTAAGTCCCGTGTGATCTGTACACCATCCGGGTAAGTACATGAACCATCATGTACAGCCCCATACCCTTGGCTCGGCTCTCCCGCGCTGGCACATCCTGTCTATTCAGGTGCGGCTATCTAACTATAGCTGGTCTGGGGCTGTTAGAAAGCATTTGGGACACTAAACTAAACTATACTACAACTACTAGTCTAAGACTACAGGATTAGTAAAGCTGGATTAGCTGGCACTGAACCCCATGCTGAGTTACACAGCAGTGATGTCACCAGTGTGCCCTGGTTGTGTGCAGACATACACTCTTTTACATTTATTAATTTTCCTTCAAAATTGATGAGTTATTCGAAAGAGATGGCCTCATTAGGATCTAAAACCACAGAAACCAAGATCCATGCTTAAAACGATAATTGTTGAACGGGCATTATTTCTCATTATAATTATTGTTTCTACCTTTTCTTGGCAGCCATATAGCCCCCATATTTAAAGGTAAACTGTACTGGGAAGCTACAGAAACATAATATTCACAAGAAATAGTATGGAAGAGCTTTACCATATTGCTAGAAGCAAATACATGCCATTCTAGTGAAAAATTAGCCAAAATCTGTCGATACTGGCCGCCATCTTGGAATTTGGCCGCCATATTAAATTTTTTGCGTGGCCAGCGCCCTTTTCTGATAGAGGAACTTTAAAGAGCACTTGTGCAAAATTTCATGCTTGTTTCACTATCTGAACGATTCTTATGAAATATGCAATTATCTGCTGCACTATACGGCCAGTCCTCCCCTACGGCCAGTTGGGCCGCGGCCAGTTAGGCTGCGGCCAGTCTGCCACGGCCAGTCGGCCGCGGCCAGTTGTCCTAGACCCGGTTTGTTGGCACCGGTGGGCTGCGAGTTCCGGAGAACTAAAGGTGGGTGTTCTGCAGTATCTCTGTCCGCAGGCCCTGTGGTAAGCGATGTACATAACATGAGCTCAGTTGCTGCACTCGATGTGCTGTGCACTTGTGGTTCATACAAAAGCCTTGAGAAGGCCCCAGGACTTGAAATGACTTTTCCTTTCTTGAAAGAAATTCTTGAGTAAGCGCCCAGCCTTTTAAAGGTGAGAGAATGAGCCGTGTGGAACACACAAAAGGAAAAGAAAATGCAATTAGCGCAATCAGTGCAATGATAAGTAAGTACAGGCTATGAATGGGTGTAAATTTCCCAATGAGGATATATAATGCTGGAGAATTCCAGGAAAAGTGGTTACATTAGATGAGTTTGCTTTAGTCTAACCATTAATTAACTTGCTGGTCCAAGATTTAGCAGAAAATCAAGAACCACTGGACAGTGGCTTTCAAAAAACGTGACTACAGAGATTAATATTGACATGTGAAATGTGAGGTTTGCTGATATGCAACGCTCGATTATTGTTAAGGAATGGTTGTAATTGTATCAAGTAGTGTATGACCAAATATTAAACAATCATGCTTCCCTTAGTTTGGGTGAAAGAATGCCACATTGGTTAAAGATATTGAAAATTCTCTCTCGACTGGAATAAACAAAATGCAACTTAAGAATGAGTAATAAAAGCTAATAGCAGAGCTAATGAAGGTGCTAAAATCCCCTCTTGCATTACAGTGAATGATATGGCAGTGATCAATTGCCTTCCAAAAGAACAGTTACGTAAATGTATATGTTTACTCCCCTTTTTTTTCAAATGAGGAACGACTATGCTCTAAGCAACAATAATAATGGTGTTTTCCTTGTCACTAAATTGAAAAGAATTATAAAATTATTTCCCTAACAGTGATATCAAAACTTGTGCAAAAAAATAAAAAGTACATATGTGTGTGTAATGACAATGCAGTGATGCATTTGACAGGTCAATGACTCCAGTATGACTGCTTTGTTATGACAATTCAAGGTCGCAGACGTCTGTGTGTCTGACAGCTGATTGCTGCTTCAAGTGGCCACCTTTTGTTATGATGGTGACTCGTCACGTGTGTGTGAGTTGTGAACGAACTCTAATGGTACTCTTTGCACGTACCAACAGGCACACATACACTAAGATTAAGGAAAAGCTTTCTTTTTTACAAGACAAATTTACTTGTAATGATCTACCTTGTGCGAGCTGAATTTAAACAGATATTAGGTGAATGATACACAAATAACACAGCTACTGTGTTAAGACTAAGAACTGTGAGAGTGAGCGAGACTTTCTTGTGAATGAGATCAACTGTCGCCCGTTCTGAGCATTGTGCTTAGCAGACAGGAGCTGGCTAAGCAGACAGGAGAGCGAGTTGCCATTTGTGGTATTTCTGTGCCTCGTGATTGAATAAATTCCACCGCCCTATTTGCAGAGGAGATTGCGCACTTCATCGCTCGAAAAGCATGCACTGAGCTCACCTACTGTAGCTATGGGTTCATTACTACCTCATGGCTAGCTAATTTACATGCAAATGGCAAGAAACCCTAACTTGATAACTCACGACTCCTGGCTGCGGTGGTCGCTGCCTACCAACAATGAAAGTTCGTGGCTCATTATTCGTGTGTCTCTAAATTTAAAACTGGTCTGCTGCTACTTACTTTTGCTCTCACTTTACTTTGAATTCACTTTCTAATCACAAAAGTCAAAATATAGTATGCATTAAATTGCTAATTTCTGACCTATCAGAAGTGTGATAAACAACTTAAAACACTTTGGTTCTAAGACCATGTTACCTTCCATTTCTGGTTCCAAATTGCCCTTGAAATTAAAATGTTGCAGGTTTGAATCAGTTACTAAAATTGGGGGGGTGGGTAATTTATTTACATTAAATCTGATCCTGTTAATTAGCAATGTACTGGCAAGGTCACCACTGTTATGGTTTACAAGGGGGTGACTGAGTATTGTACTTAAGTTAATAATTTTAGCCCTACAAAAAAAAATCCTCTTAAGCCCACAAACTGATAAGATGCAAAAATTACTAATAATTTGAAGGTTGCCAAGTGAAAGTGGGGTTCTCAACATTAATTTATTGTTTACAACCACAACATGGAAGAAATTAGCAAGGAAAAATTGGACACTCACTAAATTAATCAAATGGGAAATGAAACAACAGCAAGTACAGAGTGAATGAATAACGCATCACATTTATGAAAACTGGCTACTTGCAGGTGGTCCCTGAGCCAATCAGCTATGAATTTCTATCAGCCTCGGTATAGGTGGATACTTCTGGTAACTGGGAATACAAGCACGGCTATGTGGGTAACTGCATTGATAACACTTCTGGAAATGAGACAATTCCAGATAAGACTATTACCTAATTACAATCTCTCTGTAAATGAGTTAATGTAAGAATTGGGGGGCTTCCTTTACTCTACTCTTTTTTAGCAAGGCGTGAGGATTACTTTATGCACTGTTGGGGAATTTACAAACTGGATGCATTAAGGTCACTGTTTAAGTCAAAGAGATAAGAAATTACTTGAGCGAAGAAATGCAAGAGAGAGATGATAAAAACGAGTCAAAGAAAAAGACACATCATTATGTCGAGGTGATCCAAGTTTATTGGCGATGTCCAGGAAGGGCACAATCAATACAGTGTGAGAAAAGTGAGTTCCACAGCCCCATGGCTTGGGCTCAATCAGGCAGAGGTTGAATATCGACCGAAGATGGAGGCTACCCCTCGCCTTGTATGGCCTCGTTTGTTGCTTGAGACATTGCTTCAGGCGACAATGTTGGCACATACCTGGGAATTAAGGAAAGAGGTCTTGGGCCAGTAGAAGATGGAAAACTCGGTGGGAGATTAACTGAATATGGAGATTATGGCAGGGGAAACAGCTACCTACCCCAGATGTGTTCCTTTGGGACATATAAAGCCCATCCCTTGAATATGGGTGCGTGATAATTGCTGAAACTCTCCTCTCACTCCTAGGTTTGTGGGCCTCCCTGTACCCCTTACTCTCTGGTATTTTCCCCATAAGGTTCTTAAGAGTTAGCGATCCGGCAGTGATAACTATATAAATATATATATATATATATATATATATATATATATATATATATATATATATATATATATATATATATATATATATATAATATATAAATACATATATATATATATATATATATATATATATATATATATATATATATATATATATATATATATATATATATATGTGTGTGTGTGTGTGTGTGTGTGTGTGTGTGTTACCTACAAAGAGTAATACTATTACCTTTGATAAAAAGTCAAGAAGTCCCATCTATTGGTAGCTTGTTAGTGACCACATCAAAGTGGCTACTGGTATCGTACATTTGTACATACACACACGCATTCTCTCTCTCTCTCTCTCTCTCTCTCTCTCTCTCTCTCTCTCTCAGGTCTACAGCGAAACAAGCATTACCCAAAATAATTTATTTGACAATAATCTAACATAACTGCATTGCAAGAAACAAGATATGAAATAAACTGGAATACTAATGTTCACCAAATGATCAAATATATTAAGGTCCACCATGTTCAACTAATTATTCTCCAAATAATTTCCTCACAATAGGTCAGAATAAGGCAAAGTCCAGTATATTCCCCAATGAGTACAACTTATGCCTGTTATTCAGCGAAACATCTGAAGAGGTCAAATAAAACCCTTATTAAACAAATGTATAAAAATAAAGATATGGGAATTCCTCCCATGTTACTTATAAAGTACACACAATGTAATAAGTGCAAGATACAAGTCAGATATATGTTAAATCAAAAGAACAATCTACAGTTTGGGAAATCTAAATTGTTTCCTTCCTCCAAACAGCAATGTTCACAGTCTTAATCGACAGGTCTCGAACCACCAGAGCCTTCGGTGTTGATCTTCGAATGACAATTTGTTTGATAACTAATACCTTCACACCCTGGGGCTCTGCCCCCCAAAAAACACACATATGAACGAATTCTCCGGAACCCGGACATTTCCGGCGGACAAACTCATAAATTCTTGTCGAAAGGCAAGGATGTTCTCATTTCTCAAGAATATCTGATGCATTTGACACACAGTTTTTCTAGTCAGGATGTGCGCCAGACACCAGCCAAGCATTCTCTCAAGGCTCTTCACAATGCATTCAGCCATGTTACTGATAAAAAATCTACTGTGTGTTGCAATTCATAAAATATATGTGACCTATGAGCTTTTCATATACAGTATATAATATACTGTATATATATATATATATATATATATATATATATATATATATATATATATATATATATATATATATATATATATATATATATATATATATATATATATATATATATATATATATATATATATATATATATATATATATATATATATATATTGTATATATATATATATATATATATATATATATATATATATATATATATGGTATATATACACAACTAATAATCTCAAAATTCAAAAAAAATATACCTCACTTCAGCCAGATACCTGAACTCTCATAACATTAATTATTACGACTGAGTACTCTAAAGGTAACAGTGATCCCTTAAGAAAAAACTTATTTATTACTTGGAAAATCAAACTAAGTTTATCAGAATATGTGTGAGGTATCAAAAATTAAACTAGAAATATTCTAGAGTAAAAGGGCATCACTCCATCAAACAACTCTAACTGTTTCCCTGGTCTTAATTCACTTTAGCAAAACTAAAAGAACAAAACATGTTTATCACTTTGCCTTATGCACACACAATCAATCCTATTCACTGGTGATCAATAAATGAAACACTGTTTTTCTAAAAATGTTAAATACAAAAATTTATTTTTAAATTCAAAGTTTACAATTAGAATTCACAATTAATTAGAATTCACAATCTGAAAAATTTATTATTACTTGAAAATAACACAAAACTTAATTAATTCTTGAACTAAATTATGAAACAAAACTAATTCACAAAAACTTTATCAGGAATTTAAATTAATTAAGCAAAATTTAAACTATCAAGAATTACTCAAGATTTGAAAAGAAAATCTTAATAAATGAAATATTAAATCAAGTATGCAATGTTAAATTACCAAGAAATATTTAAAATGCTACGTAAATAAATGTTACATTACAAACACAAAAATGTGAAAATATGAAGAAATTGCAAAAAGAAATACACACAAAAATATAAATAAGATTTATCAATAATAATTTCACTCGGTCAAAATTTCCTAACTTATCATACCATGGTATTAATAAGTAAAATTCACGTTACCTTACACAAACTTGTGAAAACCTCTGTAAATCACTTGCTGCAGCTGCGTTACCACAAAACACTTTTTTTACCAGGCGCTGTTACAAATTAAATAACTTTACTAAATTCAGATCTCAAAAGTTAATACTAATACGTGACCACAAAACACTGCGTTAAAAGTAATCTCTTTTTAAGAACAAGAGAGAGAGAGAGAGGGAACAAAACTATCTGGTCTCGGAAATCAGAATGAAACAAATTTTAGAATTCCAGTAACACATGAAACAATTACATGATGTCATTAAAGCATTTTGGGTGCGAGATACAAAAGTTCTACAAGCAGGGAGGTGACGTCATTAAAGCATTTTGAGTGTGAGATACCATGGAGAAACTTCTAGAAGGAAAGTTACGTCATCCCAGCAAAACATTTTGAATGCAATCTTACAAAACATGGTGTAACTGATCAAGACATGTATTCTTTCTCTCAAAGTGGCGTACGTGACTCGAGCAATGCATGTAACAACGTGAAATCACTCGTCTTGAGCTCGTATGGGATGAATCAGCATTTGTTATCCAAACCTGTCATCATGTTAACTCGAAACAAAGTGTTCTCTCTCATCTCAACTGATGACAGTTGAAATGAAACAAGTCTTTGCTGGACACACTCACATGTTCATATACTACTCTTTTATCAAGAAAGATATTATTGTAAACTACGTTACTATTAAAATTGTATTATCAATTCTAAATTATGCTATTAAGTTACTTAATCATTAGTTCTTTTGAGATCTGATGCCAAACTAAATACGATACTTCAACAATCATTATCATTACACATAAAACATAAAAAAAGTTAATATGTCAAAATTATAGGAGGATATATGTATTACAAGGCAACATCATGAAAATATATATATATATATATATATATATATATATATATATATATATATATATATATATATATATATATATATATATATATATATATATATATATATATATATATATATATATATATATATATATATATATATATATATGTATATATATATATATATATATATATATATATATATATATATATATATATATATATATATATATATATATATATATATATATATATATATATATATATATATATATATATATAGTCATGGTCATGCAGCAGTACAAGGGAAGGATGGCTCTAATTATAATCGAGATAACTGCAACTGACTTACAAGGGGACTGCAATCCGGTGAACAGAAAAGTGTAAAAGTGAATATGCTCAAGTTATCATAAGGTTAAGGGTTTAAGGCAAACTTTAGAGTGTCCACTTAAAATGTATAACTCACTAAATAATCAAAAGAGAGATATTCACAGGAGCTACCAGTGGAGCCACATGGCACTATTCTAAATTACTTTACTAAATGTAGAAACCACTAAGCAAAGTGCCATACAATGTGCAAGCATTATCACTAAGCCTTCGTAGGCTACAATATGTCACAAAGATGGGAGAGGATCCTAGAATGCACAGGATGGGGTGCAGTAGTCAAGGCGGGAGCACACTGGGATTCCCAATACCTTGACCAGATATGGCACCTGTAGTTTGCAGGATGATGGCACCGTGACCTACAGGTAATTCCACACAACAGGTACTCGAAACACAGATCTGCAACAGCAGGGGCTGAAATATATGAAATGAAGGGAATGTCACTTATCTTGGAATCCGTAAGCAAATTTCAAAGCACTCATATCACTTCTTTTACTGAATCTTTGCATTTGTAATCAAAAGCGAAGTTAAAATTAACACTAGTATCCCAATATTGAAAAACAACACCACAGTCAAAATCACGAGTCTCTGAAGGAGTATCGTAAAAAGGTAGGCTATGGAAACAAAGAACAGGTGGAAAAATAGGATAAGGTTAAAACGGTGAGGCTGAACAATCAGTTTCTAATCACATTACCTTAGTCTGTGGACAAGATGTGAAGGTGATCAGAGCCAGGTTCCCATAGTGGGGAGTCAGTGGAAGTTGCGTTGAGTACTGTCCCCCACCATAGAGGGAGTAGTTAAAGCAAAGGGCGCTGGCAATCTACAGAGACATCAGCATGCAGAGGGTAAGGCAGTGAGGTAGGACCACCTTCAGAGTGACAGCAGCAGAGGGAAGTCTATGGGGGACTCAGTCAGAGCCCCTGGACAGGCAGACTTCTAGGCAGAAAGATGTTGTAAGATACACTAGCCAAGAGGGTCCGTCGGAGCTTGTATTTATATGGCAAATGGCGCCGATGGTGGTCGTGTTTTGACCGTGTCTTCTTAATTGGTATATCTGTTATCCTCGGCATGGGTATGCTGCTAGTCCAGCCAGGTACTGGAAAGGTTGTTGAAGGTTGGCCAATAAAAGGTGCCAGGGAGAGAGAGGACAATAGTGAGAGGATTAGACTTGAAAGTCAAGGTTATGAGGCAGAGATGCAGGTGTGGGGTCAGATCAAGGAAATGATCCTTAATGGCATGGCAGGTAGCTGATAGGAGGGGGAATTTTCTCACAGGGCTCTCGTGACAAAATTGGCTGTGGAGGGTGTGAGTCTCAAAGGGATTTTCTTTAATGTGCCGCCTTAATTACTTGGGGATGTTCGCACCGTGTCAGGTTTTGAACTCAAAGGGATGACAGGACATTAAAATGACATTAGTACAGGTGGCTTAATTACCTGCTCATTTGACACCTACGTTGTCATTATTGGAAAGGGCAAAGCATGGGAAATATCAATTACTCTACAAAACATCTTGTATTTCTTTCGCAGGTTACTCAAATTTACATTTAGTTATTAATACGGAAAAAAGCATAAAACAAACAGACAAAAGGATGTGTATGTTATCGGGACCCATTTCTTTTCCTTCAAGGGCCCAACACTAAGGTAGCACAACCGGGGTAGCGGCGTGGAAGTTATTTGTAGCAGGAACAAGTGGCACTATAAAGGGAAAATGATTAATTGTTCCTGTTTATTCTTTATTTGCACTTATTGTCTTACAGTTCCACCTATAGTTTTTTTGACTGTTTCTTAATTGGTTCGAGACTTTAAAATAATGGTTTCAAGAGACTTAACGAATTTAGATTAAGGGGACTACTGTTCTGAGAGTCTATCCTTCACTAACACACTTCTTCTCTTTCTGTCCTTCGGTTTCTTTTCTGCTTCCCCTCACTTCAGAATAGTTCTCTCTCTCCGTCTTCCCACTCTTATCGACTGTGCTTAGACTCTCCTAGACTCTCTCTTTTCCTGTCTGTCTGTCCTTATATCTCCCATTTTCCCTTGTGTCAACCATGACGTCGTCTTCTGGGCAGGTACTGCTTTTCCTGAGGCACCTCCTCCACTTGCTTCATTCCAACTCTTGGAGGTGTGTTTTAAGGAATTCCTGTTGATTATTGGGTATTTGCTCCTTGTAGGACATCTCTAGGTCTCTGGCATTGATGGCATTTGATTGGCCAAAACATCTAGGCCTGACCTGTGGGAGTGGCTTATTTCCTTGGGCTATCCTTCGAAGTCAAGGGGGGTGAGGGTGTTTTCCCACACCTTACTAACCATATGTTCCCAGGCATTTCCTTCGCAGGACCCTCGTGGATTTTGAAGGCATGGCCAGATGCAATTTCTTTTAGCGCCTCGTTAGTACTTGTGCGTTCTTGAAGTTATGGTTGGCGACTTGTTGTGACAGGCAGGGAGATTTATGAGTTCGAGGTCCTTTCTACTGACCCAAATGGAAATGGATGGCTTGAAAAAAATACACTTGTTGTATATATATATACAGGCAGGTTACAGCAGAATCGGACTTCGTAGAGGTCTGTATGAGCTGATCAGAGAGGTCACTTTCTACTGACATCCCGGGATTATATATGTAAAACGGATGGAAATAAAAAGCAAATGGATGTTACAGACTAAATACACACACAAAACAAAGCCACTACAACACCTTCTAAAAAATAACAAACATCTACATCTTTGCCATACCCAGCGCAATGACTTCTCTGGGGAGAAAATATATGATACATGAAACATACGTACACACAGGGCAGCCGATTCGAGACCACAGGTCTACCCCAAAAATATCAAAGTATATAAGGCATACCCCATACAAAATGGGAATAAAACACGTTATACATATAAATATATTTATATATATATATATATATATATATATATATATATATATATATATATATATATATATATATATATACATATACATATAAATATATAAATATATATTTATATATATATATATATATATATATATATATATATATATATATATATATATATATATATATATATATATATATATATATATATATATATATATATATATATATATATATATATATATATATGTGTATGTGTATATAATATATATATATATATATATATATATATATATATATATATATATATATATATATATATATATATATATATATATATATATATATATATATATATATATATATATATATATATATATATATGCTGTATATATAGAAATAATCAACACAATCACGTGTGGAACAGAAATAAATTTTTGACTCACATCAGGATCAAACCCAGGTCTTTCAATTGAAAGGCAAGGGTGCTGCCCACTAGGCCATACAAGTCATAAAAGAAGTTGGAACCTGAGGGCAACTGCACCCAAGGAATTACTTGGGCAAGCTAACTGCTTGCATACCAGCGTGTTTTCCCCTAATGACCCAATTGACAGCATTTCATTTGAATTATCCCCTTTGAGTGAATAAGATAGAAATAATCAACACACAATCACGTGTGGAACAGAAATAAATTTCTGACTTACATCAGGATTGAACCCAGGCCTTTCAACTGAAAGGCAAGGGAGCTACCCACTAGGCCATACAAGTCATAAAAGAAATTGTAACCTGAGGGCCACTGTACCCAAGGATTTACCTGGGCAAGCTAACTGCTTGCATACCTGCATGTTTTCCCCAACTTCCCTACTCAGCAATAACCCAGTTGACAGCATTTCATTTGAATTATCCCTTCTGAGTGAATAAGATAGAAATAATCAACACAATCATGTGTGGAACAGAAATAAATTTCTGACTCACATCAGGATCAAACCCAGGTCATTCAATTGAAAGGCAAGGGTGCTGCCCACTAGGCCATACAAGTCATAAAAGAAGTTGGAACCTGAGGGCAACTGCACCCAAGGAATTACCTGGGCAAGCTAACCGCTTGCTTACCAGCGTGTTTTCCCCAATTTCCCAACTCAGCAATGACCCAATTGACAGCATTTCATTCGAATTATCTCTTCCGATTGAATAAGATGGAAATAATTAGCTCAAAATCACGTGTGGAACAGAAATAAATTTCTGACTCACATCAGGATCGAACCCATCTCTTTCAATTGAAAGGCAAGGGCGCTGCCCACTAGGCCATACAAGTCATACAAGATGTTGGAACCTGAGGGCAACTGCACCCAAAGAACTACCTGGACAAGCTAACTGCTTGCATACCAGCGTGTTTTCCCCAATTTCCCAACTCAGCAATGACCCAACTGACAGCATTTCATTCGATTTATCCCTTCTGATTGAATAAGAGAAATAATTAGCACACAATCACGTAAGGAACAGAAATAAATTTCTGACTCACATCAGGATTGAACCCAGGTCTTTCAATTGAAAGGCATGGGCGCTGCCCACTAGGCCATACAATTCATAAAAGAAGTTGGAACCTGAGGGCAACTGCACCCAAGGTTTTACAGGGCCCATTAACATTGAACTTATAATACATTTGGGGATAACTTAAACATGAAGGTAAATATGCAGAATTAGATAAAAATACCTACTTTAGCCAAGTTGGAGCCCATGGATTTTAGGGTTGGTGTATTGGAAACAGTGACAATGCTGTTAGACATCAAGATAGATAAAAATTTGTACTTAAATACGAAATTGACCCATTCCCGTTATATCTTTATGCTTTTGAATATTAAGCTTCAAATAGGCTCATTAACATTGCATTCACTCACTATACCTTTGAATATCTTACATCTAAAAGGAAATATAGGATAATAGAGTAGCGGAATAATGGGAAAAAAGCGCAAATGGTGATACAAGCAACAGATTTGGAATGAGAACTCTTATTATCCCCATAAATCAAAATCAACCTCCGGCCACCTCAATATTTGGCTATTTCCAAGATGGCTGACAGTTTTCCAAAATGGTGGCAAATTTGCTGTATATTTCAAATATTTTCATTTCATAAGCCTATAAAAGTTGCATACTGTCCATATAATGATTGAGAATTTGTATTTTGGCATTCTTACTGTCATGAAGAGATAAAGTGAAACCATCTTTCCAATATGGCCACCATATGAACACCATATTTCCAAAATGGCCACCAAAGATAAAAAAGTATGTATCTCCTGAGAGAAACCAATATGTTTTGTGTATCAATTAGTTTTAGCAAGTGCAGCTGCAGAGAGCTGCGCAGCTAAGTCCAGATTTGTAGCACTTGCACCTGCCATGGCATTCCTTTTTGCTGCCACACTTATTCAGTTCTTGGCAAGATTTTGCTACTATTGGCAAATCTGTCCAATACGGAAACCAGGTGCCATCAATCTGTTGCCATCCCCAGTGTTTTGGACTGGGCAAAACTGGATGACATACTAAAGACTGGCACCAAATGTGCCCTGCTTGAAAGGCAGCTCTCTTGCAATGCTCTCTAAGAGCAGCCCTTGTAAGGGGAATGCAATCATAAGCTCTTTGCTTTCTTGCAAAGAGATCAAGTCTAACTTCATTTACATTTTTATACGAACTGGTTCTGTCGTACATTAGCACCACGAACTCTTCAATAATTTGCAGGTCTTCATTTTCTACAGCTGCTGGTGTTGAACTTAGTTTGGTGACGGTGGGTGTGGCACGCTGAAACACAGTCCATGTTTGCCATGCAGACTTCTTCCCTTTCCAAGAAAGGCAGACACAGTGTCACACCCGCTAAATGCATGTAAAAAAGGAAGGGCTGAGGCTTTTGGTCCCATGGCTGCTGCAATTTCATGGATAGGTATCCACCTCATGTCTTTTCCTCTACCAAATTTAATCCATAATTTGTCCAAACCAGTTTTTTCTATGCTAGATACTGCTATGATGACAACGTCAGTGTCTGTACTACATATGATTGCATTTGAGATATCTTCATGCTTTGCAGCATATGCAGCATGTAAAAGGACTCTAGCATCTGCCTCTTTGTGAGTGCAACCTTGTAGGTCAGCAGTGTCTTGTTCAGCTTTGCTACAAATTGCAGCATCCCCTTTAGTGACAATTATGCATGATGTATCATCTGCTTCAGATGAAGTGATTGTGTCTGCCAAATATGCAAATAGTTCAGTTTTGTCGTGGTCATTCCTGAGGAAGCTGGCCCAATTGCCAGGAGTTTTTGCTGTGCTAATTACTCTCCGACGACCTCCTGTGCCTCTTTTTTTGTCTTGTTTGTGCTTTCATACTGTCTGTCTTATACACATCAAATACAATGTGTGTTTGCTTGTACTTCCGTATGTGCTTCTGAATCTTGGATAGGACTTCTTCTTTAGTACAAGACTCAAATGTAGACCCCTTGGTTGGTCTCAGAGCATTTATAAGAGCTGCACCATCCATTATGATAACATCAGCGGTAGGTTCTTTGTCAGGGATGCGTAATGCATGCTGTTCTAGTAGAGGCAGCAGCTGTGACTTGGTACCCTGATGCATCTGTCCATTCTGTGCCAGTGATGGTGGGCAATTTTGAGTTTCATGTTGAAAGAATTCATTTAAATCACACTGTCTGTTCTGGCATGATATGAAGAGGCGTGAGAATAGATTACAATCATCCTTTATGGTTTGCAGTGACTGTTTGCCCTTGGATTCTGTAGTAGACATCTTGTGACTGAACAATAGAATTTTGTTCTTGTGTACTGGTTCATAGAATTTGCTGGGTGTCTTGAGCCCCTCAATAAAAGTTTGTGAATTGTGTCTGTCCAAGGCCCTTCGTAGATCTCAAGGATTCACTAACTTTGCTGTCCATAATTTCATGACTGTCTGGCACAACCACATCCACTGAATCTTCCTCAAAAGGGTTGCCCATTTCTTTGATTACTTTTGCCAGATTTTCAACCACTTCAAGAAACCTTTTCTGCACAGTTTCAGTTTCATCATGGTGCTTACCCTCAGATTTTGGACCAGCATCACTTCTAGTCTCAAACTCAACGATCAGGCGGCTTACTTCAGGACCAGCCACTGTCCACCTTCTGAGAGCATCTTCATCTTCAAATATGCCAGCAGCTCCCCCATTTCCTTTCACATGAGCATTATTCTGCTCATGTGCTTGGTCTATAGCCAATGAGGAAAAAGGCTGAATGGTTTTGTGGACAGTGAAATTTCCCTTTGCGAATTCATCAAATGTGTCATTTTGGTGAGCCTCCATGTCCCTCAAATGAATTGAAAGCCACCTGGCATAATGTACATTGTCCAGGGCAAAGAAGAAAGGAATGAGTTCCTGCAGCACATCTTTGTACAAATGGAGATTAGACTCTCGGTATGACCTGATGAAAACAAACACTAGAAGTTCTAGCTGAAGCACAAGATTCCAAAAGTAGAATTGGGGACACTCTGATTCTCGTTTTCTGATCCAGCTTTCACAGCTTAGCTCAATTTCTTCTTCTGCTTCCTGGATATATGCCATATAGGCAGCTTTGCATAGCTGATATAAACTGCAAGCTGTCACCTGGTGGGCTAGACATGTCTTCTTCAAATGTGAAGCAAAAATAAACGAATCTACTGTTCAAGGAGTAGCTATTTCTGCTTCTGCAAGAGCACCAGTCCAACCACTGTCTTTCAAGAGATCACCCAGAATTTTGAATGCTGCCATTTCTATATGCAGCCCTCCAAACATAATAACCATATCACCATACTGCAATGGCCAAACTCATTGGATATGCTTAGCAAATGCAAATAGTGGCTGATCAACTGCTAGAACTGAGGTTTGGCCAGGATTGAGAAACTGTGTGGTTGCTCTTGCAATATCCATGGCATGTTTTATCACTGCAACTGAATGAGCTTCCTCTTGAAAAAGAGGCAACATCGATAACAAGCTTATTTCAAATGGGACCTGTTGCTTCTGAGAAGCGTGATGTGCTGCCCAAGATATGGACACAGCATTTTCACTCCTGTCCGACAGACTGACTTTCTAAAGCCATTCATACCCAAGAGAAAGGTGCTTTGAAAGTACAACTGTTGGTGTCCTGCACTTCCACTGGATGAAGGGAGGGGATTCTCATGTTTAAAGTGAGCAGGAGGTACATTTGTGTAATATTCAGGTAGAGAAGGTACTTTTTTTTTTTTTTTACTTTGTTCCACATATTTTTTTTACTTTGTTCCACTTTGGATGATTTGGGCCAAGTTTCTGTCCTCACCCTTTTCATCAGTGCTTGGATGCTGAAACAAAGATATGCCTGTCCCATGAAAGGATGTTTGTGCAGTTGTGGCACTTGGATTATGGTCAGATTGTCAACAGCACAAGTTGTAAAAAGCCCTCTTCTTAGTGTAGTGGGACAAACTACTTCTTCCTCCACAGCCCTTGTTACAACTGCTTCTCCTAACCCTTTAGTCAATTCCAGAACCCTATCATAGCTGATGCTGATTCCATGGTGATGGAGTGTATCAATTAATTGACGCTTCCTGGTTTTTGCAAAGACCAGGAGACCAATGTATATTGGAAACGGAGGTTCTCTTGACTTGGAATGTCTGGAGAATGTTGAAGATGCTGGATTCTTTCACAGTTGAAGTGCAAAAGTTGTGCTAAAGTTAGATCAGTAGATGATGTTCCATATTTAAGTTGGGATTTTATATCACCACCGTTTTGTAGCACACTTATAAATTCCAACAAACTTGGTGGCACAGATTCTCTTCTAGTGCCTGCTGTTAAGGTTCCATCAAATTCTATCTTATGTTCAAGCATCTGTTTCCTCAATATCTTAGCTACTTTGGCCATGATGAGTGCATCACTGTAGTCACATGCCGTGGCTAGGGCTTCTCCCATTTTCCTTTTGTAAGCAAACCAAATTTCTCTTCCCTTTTTAAAGTCCTCCAGTTCTGGGATGTGGGCAAGTATCTGTTCTTTCAACCATGTTCGGTGCACAAAGGAAGCATCAACATTTAGCTGTTTCAGCCTTTGTTTGTACAAATCATAAAGTTCTACCATTGTAAAATAGCAGCACCCATCTGTAGTCAACTGCTTGCCTCTTATGTACTGTATATCTCAAGCTTAGCAAAAGCATGGGCACATGCCTCTTGTCTGTACTGCACATAATCATCTCCAATTTTCTGTGAATTTAGCCAGGCCCTTCCCTGTTGTACACACCTGTCAGACAAGATGGGTGATACATATGGTCCTGAGAAACAATATCTCCAGCACTAAGCTTGGCCAGAAGATTCTCATCTGGTAGGTTGGTGGCACATCGTTGCAGCTTTTCATGTAAAGGCAATGTCATGGCCAATCATAAATTTTGATTGGTGCTGGTTGGTCACAAATAAAGCATATTCATTCTTTCTCAGTCTTAGATTCTACTGCATCTTCTTCACCTGCCTTCTGGCTACTACATGTGAATTTTGCTGATGGGACATTATCTTCTTCTTTTGTCTTACACAATGACTTCCTTTTCCTTTCTAGTTTTGTTGTTTTGAACTTCAGCATACATGATTCATATGTTGCTTTGTTATTTTCAAAGGTCTGCAGAATTCCATCACCTTCATCAAGCCTTTTGGATGAAATGGTATAGGCATTGCATTTAACTTATAGAATTCAAGAATGTAGCAAGGGTAACATAGCCAGCACCAGATGTGTCAACTAGTCTTTCATGTGTGTCCTCTTGGCACAAGCAACAAAGCTTCCAGTTAGTCATAATACCTCCCTTCAGGAAAGATGGTGACTTCTATAGGCCGAAGGTTTATCCTTTTACCACCTATATAACATATGCACTTTCAGATATGGGATACAACTAGGCTTAGATATGTCATAATCCTACCCCTAGCCCGATCATTCATCCAATGCTATTTAATTCCCGTGTGATCTGTACACCATCTAGAAGACTAAAGCCCCATCCTCCTTGGCTCGGCTCTCCCATGCTGGCACATCCTGTCAATTCATGTGTACCTGTTTAACTTTGAAGTGGGCTAGCTAAACAGCATTTGGGAAACTAATAACAAATCTCTGCCATTAGCTAGCACTGAACCCCATGCTGAGTTTCACAGCTATAGCGTCAACCAGTGAGCCCTGGTAGTACACTGACACTACACTATTACACTTTTACATTAAGCTTATTACCCATTTTTTTTTCTAAATGAGGATGAAAATTAATTAACTGGGGATTAATTGATTTCTAATCTACAAAAATGAACTGATCAGTCTGAAGTTACCTCAAATCCATGTATTACCCGACCTTTAGCCTCATATATGAGCTTAAGTACCAATTTTTGGCATTTTGGCAGACATTTTTGATATAGTGATAGCCATCTTGGATATTTCTATGCAGAGAAATGATGTATCTACATATGTAAAGGCTTGTTTTTAATATTTTAATATAAACTGGGAGTGACTTAGGGATTTGAATGTGATTAATCAATTAAATACCAATATTCAAATATCCACAGGACGCCATTTTGAAAACCTGTGGGCCATCTTGGAAAATGGCAAAATTTTGTGTGGCCAGAGGTTGATAATGAGACCACGGACAAGAAGAATAGTTGAGCCAAGTTTCATGCTTGTATCACCATTTTTACTTTTCCCCTATTTTTTTTTTGTAGTTACCCGCTCCACTATAAGGGCACCTACCATGACCAGGATTTGAATCTATACCTTTTAGGTACAGGGTTCATAGTAACTCAATATAACCACATGTTATACTCTGCCAACTGAATTCGACAAGTCAGGTCGAAATCAAAGGTTATCTCTCCTGATAGCTGAGTGCATAACGTCACTCTCTCTCTTCCATATTCCCTAAAAGGTAGATTATGTATGCTCCTTTTTGTGTGTAAGTTATTTCCAAGGCATAACAAATTCAATATTACTGTGCTATTCATGCACACACACACACACGTCATATATAATGTGTGTGTGTGTTTGTTTGTGTTTAATCTTATGTTTATGTTTTGGTGGAGCCAAAAGTTTTGTAGTGAAATTCACTGTATTAACGTTCTGCAGGGCAACATGACGGAGAGAGAAAGATGCAAGAACTGGAAGCAATCTCTGGTTCTTGTGGTCCTAACGACTTTGACGATGCAGCCCGGTGGAGACGCTCAGTCGACAGGCCATCAACTTTTACCACCGTGTGATAGGTAAGGGAATAAGCAGCATGGAAAAGATGATTTCAGTGTAATGTATAAAATTATTCTGTTTTTCTCCGTATACAAGTATTATATATATATATATATATATATATATATATATATATATATATATATATATATATATATATATATATATATATATATTTGTCACTTATACATGGATAATTTTTTTATACTAATAAATATTGAGCCACATATACCGTTTAATATCGAATTCACTATATGTTAGGCACGTACACCCAGAAGGTATTGTAAATGATAAATGCATCTGGCCCAACAAGGCTTCGAACAAGGGCCTTTGGTTTAGATACAGTATATGTGTGTGTGTGTATGTGGAAGTTAAAAAGGTTCATAAAACACTATTTACACTATAAAACCTTCTGTAATCCTAACAACTGGTAAATGTGGGCAGTTGGTATGTGACTAGCGTATATAGGGCATATACAGGCGTAGGCACCGCCTTTGACATACCACCAACATCGCCAAGCCACACCTGTTACCAACTGTCTACATTTACCACTGATGGGAATTACACAAGTTTGTTAAACTAATGTAAACAATGATTTTTTATCCGGCTTTTTAACTGCACAGAACAATCTTAGATTACAATAAAAGACATTCATATATATATATATATATATATATATATATATATATATATATATATATATATATATATATGTGTGTGTGTGTGTGTGTGTGTGTGTGTGTGTGTGTGTAAATTAGTTAGTTTCCTACGTTTTAGAAGGAATATAAGAAATTATCTTTTATGTATCTGTTTCAGAATTCTCTAGCGTAATTCAACTTCCCAGTCACTTTAGGGAAGTGTATTTTATTATTATAGTTCTGCTGTGTCGAAAGGTATTGCTATTATTGTAATGACTATTTAACCTACGTTTTTTCTCTGATTTTGATGACAATGAGTAGGCAGGTACTTTGAGGGTTGTGATTGTTGTCCTTAAATATATTAGACCTTTAAAGGTCTACTGTACATTTTAGATTTTTTCTTTGACTCACAAACTATGAATGTTAGAGGCCTCTGGTCTCCCGGATTCGAAACTATATGATGTGTCAGCTATTTTCAGCATTAATCAGTTTTCTAGGTCACAAGTCGGTTTGAAGGCTGACAACTCTTTTATTCAAATTTTTCATCTATTGCCCGTTTCAAGGTCAATATATTTTTCTCTCACTTTGGTGCCCTTTGTACTTGCACTTTTCCAATATGTTTTCCTTATTGCTTTTTACTTCACTTGTTTTCATATTATGGGTCATTTTTAATGTCGGAATTTCATTGTCTAATTTTTAGGCAAAGTATTAGTTGGTGATTATTTTCACCAATTTATTTGAAATAACCTATTATTCAAGGTCAGAGAACACTTTTAAGGTCAGTGTTTTAGATTTATAACTCAAGATTACATAAACATTAATAATGAGAGGTCTCTGGTCTTCAGAATCTTTGAGAAGACATAAATAGAAATTAAATTCTCAGAGTGAAATAGCTACTGTGGAAGGTCGCTTATTTCGATTTCATCCAATTTTCAAAAAGCCAATCCCTGTTATTCTTACATTTAACTCTGTTTATTTTTATTATGATTTCTACGAACAAAAAATTTAACGAAATACCTTTGATTTCAAGCGTATGTAGTAAGTCATATACTGCAATTATTACATTCAAGTGCAACTGAATGATTTGATGGGAGTGTTGTGTGCATCGGAACGGATACAGTTAAAACGTTTTTAGTTACTATTAATTAATCACATTTTCCTCAGATCATCGTGAAATTTATAAGGTAGAATCTACCCTATGGTCCCTAAAATATGCGTCCCAGAGGACTGGGATTATTCTCAAGTCACAAAAACGAAGACAATTGGTTATGGATTCCTCCAATATTATCATTTCAAAATGTTTATATCAGTTCATTATAAATCAAAGTAACAGAACACTTGTTGGAGTCTTAGAAAGAATACTTGAAGAAAGATTGTGAGCAATTGTGAAGACTTTTGAACAGCAGCAGTTCCACTGGAAGGAGAGGCACGGTTAATGCTGTCTCCATAGTTTGTTAGACTGTTACAGGAAAAGAGGCTGGAGGGTAAAGAGGGCCTCTACTGTGCATTTATAGACCTAGAGAAGTCATTTGATGGAACACAAGGAAGATAGTGTTCGCTGTTTAAGAAAGAGGACAGTGCCGGAGAAATTGGTTAGATTAGTTGAAATGACGTCTAAAAGAACAAGAACAACATTAATAACAACCTGTGACAAAACAGAAATATTTGCAGTAAGTGATGGTTTACATCAAGGATCGGCACGTACGCATCTCATTTCTATTGCAGCAGAGACTAAATAAAGAATTACAAAGAAGGGTGAGGGAGTGGCGGGAATCTCTTGAATAGGGTGATATGAAGATAAATCTGAGTCAAGTTGAGGTTACAGAGTCCAGCAAGCCAGGAGAGGATAAGAAGAGGCTTATATTTAAAACAGTTGAGAATTTCAATTACTGAGGATCTTTTTTTAAGCTAGGAGGGAGGATGTGAAGTTAAGGTTGAACGTCAGATAACTGCAGCTTGGGGGAAATAGAGAGAGGTGGCAGGGGTAGTGCGTGTGACAAAAGAATGCCCATAAACTGTAAATAAATACCTGTTGTACTGATGATGTATGATTCAGAAACATGGGCATCAAAGGAGGGGGAAAAGAAGCTGGAGCAAACAAACATGAGAATGCTATGACAGATTTATGGGCTTTAATTAAGAGAAGTGTCGAGGTGGTAAAGAATATTGATATGTTATGAGAGTTAAGATTGATAAGGAATGAGTGAGGAGGGAGAGAAGAGGGGTTGGATGGAACCTGCTAGGGGTACAAGGCGAGAGGGAGGCAAATATGTGAGAACATGGAGGAGGATTCGGAGAAGGCTTTCTTTAGAAGTAGAGAAAATGCATCAGGACAACTAACTCTTTATCTTAGAGATATAGGTGGGGGAAGAATAAGAAAGACTGAACTCAGGGCAAGGCACTGGAAATTTAGCCAGCAACAAAACTGAACCCAGGACAAGGCACTGGATATTTAGGCAATTCCAAAAACTTAACTTGAAACAAGGCACTGGATATTTAGGTAACATCAAAAACTAAACTCAAGACAAAGCACAGGATATTAAGACAATATAAAGAACTAAACCTAAGACAAGGCACTGGATATTTAGGCAAAGCCAAAAACTGAACTTAAGATAAGGCAAAGGATATTTAGGCAACATCAAAAACTAAACTAAAGACAAAGCACAGGATACTGGGACAATATAAAAAACTAAACCTAAGACAAGGCACTGGATATTTAGGCAACATCCAAAACTGAACTCAAGACAAGGCAAAGGATACTGAGACAATATAAAAAACTAAACCTAAGACAAGGCACTGGATATTTAGGCAACATCCAAAACTGAACTCAAGACAAGGCAAAGGATACTGAGACAATATAAAAAACTAAACCTAAGACAAGGCACTGGATATTTAGGCAACATCCAAAACTGAACTCAAGACAAGGCAAAGGATACTGAGACAATATAAAAACTAAACCTAAGACAAGGCACTGGATATTTAGGCAACATCCAAAACTGAACTCAAGACAAGGCAAAGGATACTGAGACAATATAAAAAACTAAACCTAAGACAAGGCACTGGATATTTAGGCGACATCCAAAACTGAACTCAAGACAAGGCAAAGGATACTGAGACAATATAAAAAACTAAACCTAAGACAAGGCACTGGATATTTAGGCAACATCCAAAACTGAACTCAAGACAAGGCAAAGGATACTGAGACAATATAAAAACTAAACCTAAGACAAGGCACTGGATATTTACGACATCCAAAACTGAACTCAAGACAAGGCAAAGGATACTGAGACAATATAAAAACTAAACCTAAGACAAGGCACTGGATATTTAGGCAACATCCAAAACTGAACTCAAGACAAGGCAAGGATACTGAGATATAAAAACTTAAGACAAGGCATTGGATATTTAGGCAACATCCAAAACTGAACTCAAGACAAGGCAAAGGATACTGACACAATATAAAAACTAAACCTAAGACAAGGCACTGGATATTTAGGCAACATCCAAAACTGAACTCAAGACAAGGCAAAGGATACTGAGACAATATAAAAAACTAAACCTAAGACAAGGCACTGGATATTTAGGCAACATCCAAAACTGAACTCAAGACAAGGCAAAGGATACTGAGACAATATAAAAACTAAACCTAAGACAAGGCACTGGATATTTAGGCGACATCCAAAACTGAACTCAAGACAAGGCAAAGGATACTGACACAATATAAAAACTAAACCTAAGACAAGGCACTGGATATTTAGGCAACATCCAAAACTGAACTCAAGACAAGGCAAAGGATACTGAGACAATATAAAAAAACTAAACCTAAGACAAGGCACTGGATATTTAGGCAACATCCAAAACTGAACTCAAGACAAGGCAAAGGATACTGAGACAATATAAAAACTAAACCTAAGACAAGGCACTGGATATTTAGGCAACATCCAAAACTGAACTCAAGACAAGGCAAAGGATACTGACACAATATAAAAACTAAACCTAAGACAAGGCACTGGATATTTAGGCAACATCCAAAACTGAACTCAAGACAAGGCAAAGGATACTGAGACAATATAAAAAACTAAACCTAAGACAAGGCACTGGATATTTAGGCAACATCCAAAACTGAACTCAAGACAAGGCAAAGGATACTGAGACAATATAAAAAACTAAACCTAAGACAAGGCACTGGATATTTAGGCAACATCCAAAACTGAACTCAAGACAAGGCAAAGGATACTGAGACAATATAAAAACTAAACCTAAGACAAGGCACTGGATATTTAGGCGACATCCAAAACTGAACTCAAGACAAGGCAAAGGATACTGAGACAATATAAAAAACTAAACCTAAGACAAGGCACTGGATATTTAGGCAACATCCAAAACTGAACTCAAGACAAGGCAAAGGATACTGAGACAATATAAAACTAAACCTAAGACAAGGCATTGGATATTTAGGCGACATCCAAAACTGAACTCAAGACAAGGCAAAAGGATACTGAGACAATATAAAAAACTAAACCTAAGACAAGGCACTGGATATTTAGGCAACATAAAAACTGAACTCAAGACAAGGCAAAGGAACTGAGACAATATAAAAAAACTAAACTAAGACAAGGCATTGATATTTAGGCGACATCCAAAACTGAACTCAAGACAAGGCAAAGGATACTGAGACAATATAAAAACTAAACCTAAGACAAGGCACTGGATATTTAGGCAACATCCAAAACTGAACTCAAGACAAGGCAAAGGATACTGAGACAATATAAAAAACTAAACCTAAGACAAGGCATTGGATATTTAGGCGACATCCAAAAACTGAACTCAAGACAAGGCAAAGGATACTGAGACAATATAAAAAACTAAACCTAAGACAAGGCACTGGATATTTAGGCAACATCCAAAACTGAACTCAAGACAAGGCAAAGGATACTGAGACAATATAAAAACTAAACCTAAGACAAGGCATTTAGGCGACATCCAAAACTTCAAGACAAGGCAAAAGGATACTGAGACAATATAAAAACTAAAACCTAAGACAAGGCACTGGATATTTAGGCAACATCCAAAACTGAACTCAAGACAAGGCAAAGGATACTGAGACAATATAAAAAAACTAAACCTAAGACAAGGCATTGGATATTTAGGCAACATCCAAAACTGAACTCAAGACAAGGCAAAGGATACTGAGACAATATAAAAACTAAACCTAAGACAAGGCACTGGATATTTAGGCAACATCCAAAACTGAACTCAAGACAAGGCAAAGGATACTGACACAATATAAAAACTAAACCTAAGACAAGGCACTGGATATTTAGGCAACATCCAAAACTGAACTCAAGACAAGGCAAAGGATACTGACACAATATAAAAAAACTAAACCTAAGACAAGGCACTGGATATTTAGGCAACATCCAAAACTGAACTCAAGACAAGGCAAAGGATACTGAGACAATATAAAAACTAAACCTAAGACAAGGCACTGGATATTTAGGCAACATCCAAAACTGAACTCAAGACAAGGCAAAGGATACTGACACAATATAAAAACTAAACCTAAGACAAGGCACTGGATATTTAGGCAACATCCAAAACTGAACTCAAGACAAGGCAAAGGATACTGAGACAATATAAGAAACTGAACCCAAGACAAGGAACTGGATATTTAGGCAATGCCAAAAGCTGAACTTAAGACAAGTCACTGGATATTCAGACAAAATAAAAAACTGCAACTCAAGACAAGGCACAGGATATAGAGACAAAATCTAAAACTTAGCCCAAGACAAGGCACCAGATATTGAGACAACACCAAAAACTATACAGAAGACAAGGCACTGGATGTTCAGGCAATGCCAGAAATTGAGCTTAAATCAAGGCATTGGACAGTTAAACAGCATCAGAAACTGAACTCAAGACAAGGAACAGCATACTGGGATAAAATAAAAAACAACTGAACTCAAGACAAGGCACTAGATATTGAAATGACACCAAAAACTCCATGCAAGACAAAGCACAGGATGTTTTTAGGCAATGCCAAAAACTGAACTTAGGCAAGTCTCAGAGTATTGAGACAACCCAAATGCTGAACCCAGGACAAAGCATAAAACTGAACTCAAGACAAAGCATCAGATATTTAGACGACATTAAAAACTGCGCTCAGGATAAGGTCCAGGATATTTTTATGATGCCAAATCTAAAATCAGGATATGGCACTGAATGTTTAATTAGAACCAAAAACTAAGCCCATATAAAGTCTTTGAACATTTATACAACAGCAGAAACTTAAATCCAGACAAGTCACTGGATATTGAAGCAATTCTTAAAACTGAACTTAAATCATGGAAACCTAATTCAGACCAAGCCACTGAATACTTAAAATGCACCAAAAACTGAATTCAAGGCAATATCACCAAGGGTGGACTCGGGAGAAGGCACTAAGTATTTAGACATCAACAATCTAACCCAAAACAAGGCACTAGAAATTTAGGCTGCACTAAAAAATTAACTCAACGTAAGGTATTGGAATACAGACAGCTTCGAAAACTGTGCTAAATACTTAGCCAACAGCAAAATAACAACAGTAGGCACTGGATATTTGGGCAACACCGAAAAACTTAGATCAAGATTAGGGACTTAATATTTAGTCAATGCGTTCAACGTTACCTTCATGCTTGATCAATATTCATAAGTTATAAAATGAAGACATTCACGGCAGCTACCCAGTCATAATACTGTAATAGAGACATTCTTTAATAAGAGTGACTACTCAGTTTTGGTGAAAAATCTCAGGGCCCAACGACCTTGAGAAAAAAGTCACTGACAAATCACGGCAGCTACACAATAATATGATTAGGGCAAAGGTTCTCTGTCATGTTACCCATCAAAATGAAGATGTGTGAGCCCTCATTCAAAATAGGCACAGAATGTCCTCCTGTTGCTTCTAGGTTCTTTTGAGAGCTCCAAGGTCAATCAATCCTGGGAGGAGATAATGTTCTAGTCCAGTTCCCTAAGAATCTAGTGCATTAAATCTTGTACACAGCAGTTAGGGAACTGTAAGAAAAATCACCACTCTGGGATTGACTTCAAAAACTCTAAAATTCTATAAATAGGAAGACTGTTAAAGTACAAAAGTTTTACGGTAAGGACAGGCACAGTGTCTATGGCTTATATAATAGTTAAGAAAACTTCAGAAGTATGAGATGCCTAGAAGAAAATCAGACCACTGAATAAATGCTGCCCTCATCCTTGAAATCTCCACAGTGTTAAGTCTTCATATTTATAGGATTTTTGGGTTTTTTAAGTCAACTCCAGAGTGGTGATTTTTTTTTTATTTTCTTTTTTTGCAGTTATGTACAGACATGCTTAGAACTGATGCTACGTGACAGCATAGGATTCCGTTCCAAATTCACTAACCGTCAACCTAACCAGCTATATATTTATTTCTTATTTGAACGCAAAACACGTAAATCTCATAAAATCAGTCCATAGCATGTGTCATAAGAGTGAAATCTGTCATATATATCAAAACTGTAAGAAAATATCACTTATAATGATCAAATTTTGGAAAAACAGTGACGAAACGTTTTTAAAACTTTCGTTCACTCATCGCTGATGCGTTTACCAAAAATATGTCCTAGTCAGGCCTAGGTTCAAATGTTAAAATGATGAGAAAAAATCATGAAAAGTTTTCATAACATTATGATATTGGCTTTAATTGCAACCATAAAATTTGAAATAGTTCTATCTGATTATTTTTAACCCCTTGATACTGAAAAAAATATAAATAAATAAATACAAAAGTATAACTGTAGCTAAAATGCATTCACTAATATCAACGGGTGGGCGGGGCCAGTGTGACGCAACCACTGAAGTGGGCGGCAACATAAACCACCTGGAACATAGGTGTACAATGAATAAAGACAATGAAAGCATCTTGAAAACATTTATTTTATATTTAATATAGGAATATTTGGATTGTCGCAGAAAATAATGTTGCTTGTGTTATATTTTTTACCCTCTTCAAAAATAATGGTTTATTAGCAAATATACGCCAATGCAGTTATACTTTTGTTAATGCCAAGAGTTTGTTCCTAGGCCTAGGCATGTTAGTTTTCTTTACTTGCTGAAAATACATTACACCTAACAATACCATTTTTATATTAACAATTTCTGGCCAGAAAACAAATGAAGATATCTGTACATTCTTGCACTTCAAGTTACCTTATGAATGAATCATTATACGCCAAAAACAAACAGGACTTTCAAGAAAATAAAATTTTTCGTCACTTAAAAACAAGTTTTACACAATCTTTAGTATTATTACTAATAAATATTTAGATTAATAGCTATCTTCTCGATATAATTTAAAGAATCATCATCGTTTATTCTTCAAAAAACAGGTTATCTCTGAAAGTAAATCCTTTGGTAAACGAGACTACATCTGAGAAACCTTAGATTATTTTCGCTAGTCCTACAAATCATTTCGCAACATACGCGCAGTTTGAATGTAACCTAAAACTTCAGAATTCAAGGAAAACCTTATCACACTGTGCTTTGAGCTAAACAATGTAAAAAAAAAAATTAGTTCATGTCACATAGATTATGAATTATACCAGTGCATAAAAGAGATCATCATATACCCATAAGGAAAATAGTGTAAATGTGAATTCGCAAACTTATCAACATGTAAGACATTAGAAATAAAAGAAAGTGTTAACGCTATCTGGCAACCGTTACACTGGGTTGAGATTTTGGATGATACGAAAAGAATCATGCCACGTCAGATTTGAGCATGACTCTACAAGATTTAATGCAATCATTTTTGCAGGGAATCAGACTAGAACATTATCTCTTCCCAGGACTGACCTTGGAGCTCTCAAAGGAGCCTTTAATTACCAGCCCACCTTGGTGAAAATTTTGTCATTGTAGTTTCACCATATAGCCTCAGGATTTCCCATCCACACAGAATCTGTTTGACCCATCTTTAGTTTTCTGTAAAAGAAAACTATTGTGCCAGATTTGTCTGTCTGTCCATACTTTATTCTGTCTGCAGTTTTTTCTGTCTGCACTTTTTCTGTCCACCCTCAGATCATAAAAACTACTGGGGCTAGAGGGCTGTAAATTGGATGTTGATCATCCACCCTCCAATCATCAAACATACCAAATTGAAGCCCTCTAGCCTCAGTAGTTTTTATTTTATTTAAGGTTAAAGTTAGCCATAATCATGCTTCTGGCAACGATATAGGATAGGCCACCACCGGGCCGTGGTTAAAGTTTCATGAGCCGCGGCTCATACAGCATTATACCGAGACCACCGAAAGATAGATCTATTTTTGGTGGCCTTGATTGTATGCTGTAGTGGCTGTACAGAAAACTCGATTGCTCCAAAGAAACTTCAGTGTAGTTTTTACTTTGTTTACTTTCATCATTACTACTGGTGAACAATATGCAGAAGTTGACCTTTTGATGATTCCTATTTGTAGAATCTACTCAACTTCTTGTTGCATCAGTCTCCTAGTAGTACTGTATACAGCAAAAAATTTATTTCTGCTCTGACTGGTTGCTCTGTCATGACTTTGATGCAATGTTCTCCCAACAAAACCTTTCTTGGATTGTTGGTTAATATGTAGGCTACTGCTATTCTTCTAGTAACTGCAATACCTGCTTCTTGCCTAGGCCATTAATAATGTTAGCACCTTGGTGTATCTCTTCTTCCTTCTGTAGCTGAAGTTCTAGCCAGTTTTCATCTGAAATTATCTAGCCCTCATCTGCTTCCTCCTCACACAGTCAGACACAGGCATCTTTTCTTTACCAACAATTGCTGCTGCTTCAGTTACTTCTCTTTCAGTATAGGTGGTCAGGATTGTTTGCATGAAGAGTCTTCAATTCTCCAGCAACATCCACCTTGTAGTCTGTTTGATTATCCACCTCCTTGATTTTAATGATCCTCTCAACTGCAATATTAGCTTGGTTGCTAATATTCTCTATCCCATCTGGAACTGGCTTCTTGCCATAGCAGTGCTGCGGGAGTCCCTGGTTAGTGCACATGTCTCTTCAACATGATTCCTCATTGCCAAAACATACTGGTCGTGTGTAATTCACCCTCACAGTCTCAAGTCCATGATTACTTGAGGATCTGCATTGGTCTTCTAACTGTACTTCCATACAATAGCTCAAATGGTGAAAATATGGTGCTTGATTGCAGTATTCCTGACAATAAACCTTTTCACCAAATCCATTACATCTTGAGGGGTATGATGTCGTGATCAGCTGCATGTTGCTCAGTAGACAGCTCATTACCTTCATCATTTCAGAAATAATCTGGGCACCTCAGCCACTAAGCCTTTCCTTGGGGAATCCTACCCTGCTGAAAACTTCAGGTAGTGTCTTTGCTATGCGCTTGGTAACTATCTAAGGTAGTGCTGCTATCTCTGTTGATCTTGTAACAAAATCCACCACCTTCATGACGTACCTGATGCCCCTCTCCAACAATGGCAATATAGGTCTGATCAGGTCTACTGTGACTTCTGAGTGGCTGCTCCATCAATGGTATCTTTCTTCATTAGCATCTGGCATTTCTCAAAGTTTATCCCATGAACTTCTAAGTAATGTTCAGCAAGCTTTACCATTTCACCAGTGTCCCTTGGTACTCTTTCCCTGAGGAATATTGCCATCTTGGTTGAAGAAGTATTGACAAGCTGTTCTCTGATGAGCAAGTCTGCTAAATCACTAAACTATAGCACTTCATTCCATGATCTCTCCTGCAACATGTCACTCATCATTTTCCCTCCTTATTTAGGTGCCCAAACCTTCTCATTCTTGACTCTTCAGCTTTCTGTGACACTTCTGTGACTTATGCTGGTTCCCTTATGTAATCATTTCTTATCCTATTTCTTCTCGTCATTCCACTCATCCATATGGGCATCCTCATTTCTGCTGCTTCTAACTTACTTTCTTCAGTGGTGTTGCTTCTAGTCCATACTACCTAACAGGTCTTACCACTGCATTACTGCATGTACCTTGCCCTTTAGCCTAATAGGGACTCTCTTGTTGTTCAATACACCTGATTGCCTACCACAGTTATTTCATCCAGTTTGAATTTGATGGTTAACTTCTTTATCTTCCCAGATACTTAAGCACTCTTTAGATGTTCACTTCCTCCAGTTTAATTATTGTTTGGTGGTCACTATCCATCCCCTTTGCAATATTCAGTGTTTGTTTGACTTATTTCATCTCTATACTCTCAAATGTATATCTCCTCTCTAGGTTTTGCAATCAAAACTATGTCATCAACTTAGAACATACACTAAGGGGCTCCTCTCTTACAACCTTGGTCATTACATTCAGCACGATATTGAACAACAGGGGGCTCAACGTTTATCCCTGTGCAATCCTACCTTGACCTGAAGCTGCTGATCATTTCTGCCATAGTGCTCATGTTGCTTGTAACATTTCTATGCATTTCAAAAATAACTCGCATATTTTCTGGTGTCTACCACTCCCTGAAACTTCCCCAAACATCCCATTGAAATCTCTGTAACATTGCTACAAATTGGTGTGCTGTCTCTCTGCGTTCTGGCTTAGTCTCATGGAATTTCTTCCTATTTCCTTCTTCATTCATATCATATTTCTTTGGAAGTGCTCTCTTTAGGCTGTCATGGTTAAAAGCTCCATCAGAATGTGTTCTTTCTTTTTAAGGTGTATGTCTGTCTTTCAGCTTCCTGTCTCTTTTTTTCAGCCTTTTGTCCCTCTCCTCCCTCTGGCCTCTCTTCTGCTCTCTGGCATTCTTCACAGGCTAGTTCTTGGTGTTCCTTAAGAAAATCTCTTAATTCTTGGCCTTCTAATCCAATTTCCTTAGCTAATTCAGTGGGCTTTGCTACATCTGTTTTTGTCATAATGAATATATTTAAACCTTAACACAGTCAAATGGCAGTGAAACACTGCCACTTTAAAATTCCTGTCATGGTCGCCAATTTGTTACATAATGAGTGTGTATTATAACTGTCAAGTAGCAATGAGAATGGCTTTATTTAATGTAATCAAAACTGTATAAAAATATAATTCTTATATTGGTGCTTTGCAGAGGTATATCACAAAAGGCAAATAAAATGACTTCTTACTAATCATATAATCACAGAGCAAAATACTACAGCATTTACATCAAAGTGAAAACACTGTATCATCTTTCTCAAGTACAATGAAGGGACCGAGATCCATGTCTGTATAAGATGACTGGTGACTTGAGACTCAGTTTCCCATCAACTGCTGACTGGTATTAAACTAATGTCAACAACTCTCATACAGTCTGGCACACACACCGCACTACAGAGAACTAGGACGTTACATAATCTCAAACATAAAACACAATCCGAGAACTTCTGGAAATCTCTTGAACAAACACACTACATCAGTTTTCTAAGAAAATCATGACCGACATACTTTGAAACAATTAAATATACCAGAGTTAAAATAACAATTTGGTGAACAAAGATGTCCTCAATAATATATATCTTTATGAAATAAAACATCTTAATCAGAAGTATAGAACATTACAGCTAATACTTCTAAGCTCTTTTCAGCAATCACGCACTTCCACGGCCAGCTTAGTAACAAAGGGAACAATACAAGAAGAAGTTATATAAAGTATCCATGGCAGAGATAAAATTGAAAAATCACAAAATTTATACTCTGACAATTCCTAGCTTTAAGAAAAGAGTAAATTTCTACAAATGTGTTCTCTTAAAACCAAGTATTAAGGCTTGAGTGAATATGATGGTGATACCGTTCCTTTCACCTTGTTGTGGGAAGCCTTTCTGATCTTTATGAAATGCAAATCATTAAAACAGTCAACTGTGTATCCAGCAATGATGATCAGCCATCCAGTGTTCTTTAAAATCTCATGACTTCTGTATGTATGCTTCGAGTCCTGCAGGTACTCTGTCATATCCTTCATGCAGAGTCATTTTTAACAGTTTTATGCTTGCATAGTAGACTTACTTGCAAACACCTTTTATTGATGGATTCCTATAGGTAGGTTACAACTCCAGCATCCTAACTTTGAACTGACCACTAATTAAGCTGTTAAAATCATCACATTGTGTTCTTCAGGTGAATCTTTGTTTGAATGCTTCTTCTCCTCTTATATCTGGTCAAGAGATTGCATTCACCATCTGAAGCTAATTCTTTTGCTAAGTACTCAAACCCCTACGAGTTCACTAGGAATTGCTGTACTTGTGTTGTTAAAAGTGTTCCTTTCTGAGGAGAAAATATAGCAAATCAAACTTGTTTCCTGCTCAAAGAAACTGGGTTTTTCCTAGTGAAATTCTGGACACTTCCATAACTCTAAGATTGCTCCTCTCCTCCTTCTTGATGGATCTAGATCTGAATCATTCGTTGGAAAAAATTGGGCTTTTTGGATTTCAAGTCTAAAAAACATACCTAATCCTCTGTCCTTTCTTATATTTCCGAATGTAAGGTTCAGCGTGTGGTTATTTTCTTAAGGAATAACAATGCGACTTTTCTAGATCATACCAATTCCTTTAAAGAATTTTAAAGAAAGCCATTCAGTTCTTTATTATATTATTTCTTCACTTTAGTACTTACTTTTCAAACTATCATTTGGTTTTATGAAACTAAACATCTCATGCTCAGGCACCATGGATCAAACTGCATGGTTTTCCCCTTGGTAGAATTTTAGAAAGTGATTAATCCCCAAACTTGATATTTCTCAGCTATTTCACAATATCTGGTATACGGCTATGTTGGCTAAACTACATTTTTTGTGGGGATGGGGAGCAGGAGGAGGGTTTATATTCGTAGGTTTAATCTAATTACTTTGTGTCTGGAATAGTTGACAGTGCAAGATCTCACTTGTCAATTTGTAATAGTGTTCTTGAAGACGTAGTTCCCAGAGTTCTCATTTTGGATCAGTAGTATTCTTCAGTATTTCTCGTATTCTGCCCCAAATCTTGGTGATGGTTTGCTAAGCTCTCTGTTCCTTGTAGGCCTTGCCTCTTATTTGTACTTAGTCTGGAATTGTTCTTCCATCTTCACTTGAACCAATCCCAAGAACACAACTTTTCTCTCTCAGTTAATTCCAGTGTTCCTGTTGTTACTGATGTTAATAAAATGACAGTTCTCATTTTCACCCACTATTTGTGATCTAGTCGATTTTACTGCAAAATCTTAACACTGAAAACGTCACTTTTGTAGATTTTCTGTCTGCCATGAGACACTTTGATCCCATGTTTTGGAACAACTGCGCATTTACCCTTTAGAGCGATAATTCCAATAATTTTTCAGTTCAATACCCATTTTTTCACGCTGTGGCCAAACTGAAATTCTCTGCTTGCTTTTATTTCTTTTTTTTTTTATTACTATGATGTTCCTTGTTGAACAGCTCTCTTAAATGTTAAATCCCCGTCTTTGCTGGACACATCCTTCTGGTTTCCTAATTAAGGGCACTGGTTGTTCTATCTTGTTAAACTTGACAATAAATTTTGTTTTAAATAATGCGTATATTAAGAGTGGGTTTTAACATTTCTCTGAATTGCAGTTGATTTACCGTTTTCCATCTTTTGAAGGGATATGCCGATTCATTATTTTCTTTCCTCAGTCACATATATTGTCATGGTGACCTCCTGAAGATGGTTCAGATGGCCCGAGTCTTCAACGACTCCAAACACTTTGTGGATATGTCCCTGAAGAAGTCGCCCATGGAGACTATTGATGCCTTCCACGATTTCGTCAGGGATGTCGGACAGAACGCAACCAAGGAGCAGGTGAGTGAGCCATGCTTTTGCCCTTTCCAGAAACTCACGAATCTGTCTGCACCTCTCTTAGAGCCATTAGGTTAAATTTTATTCAGCATATTTCTATTGACTACGTTAGCACTGTCGTTTTATGTATTTTATTGAACATTTTCACATAATAATAATAATAATAATAATAATAATAATAATAATAATAATAATAATAATAATAATAATAATATGATCTAGAAACTAAATAGAATGAGAGTAAGAGAAAAAAAATTTGGGTTACGGTTTCACTTCAAGAGGCGAAGATGTCCTCCTCACGCCTCAAGGCCCTCTCGTTTTGATGGTCTAGACTTAGAGGATGGAGGAATGAACACTTGCGTCCTATATCTATTCACTCTGGATTTTAGCAGTTGTGACCATTCGTCCCTCCTCGTCCGGGTCAAGAATCGAACGCAGATCTTTCTGTTGTGAACCAGTCGCGCTGCCACCACGCCACAAGGTCAGAGAGAGGGAATGTAAGAGAGAGAGAGAGAGAGAGAGAGAGAGAGAGAGAGAGAGAGAGAGAGAGAGAGAGAGAGAGGACTAATTTATGCGGAATGTCCTTTAACAAATTCCATTACCCTTTCAGAAGTACATCGAGTCAAAGGGTCTCTGAGAGTTTGTGGCATACATAGAACTGTTTTGGGAGAGGAGTCTTGTTTGAATGCCCATAATTTCACATCGGGATAAAAGAAACAGCAGCTGAAATAAAATCCAAAGGGGGAGTAAAAGGAGCTGCCTTCTGGGACTTTAAGAAAAAACTAGATGGCACAAAACCAAACAATGTAATGTCAGTAAAAAGTAAGGAAGGCAAAAATAGTAGAGGAAATTGAAGAAATTAAAGGAGAATATGAACAACATTATAAAGGTCTTTTCATATTAGACGTTCCTGAAGATGAAATAGGTAGGATAGTAGATGAAATTAACCTTCTGTACCAGAAATGGGTGTCCATATGTGGGAGAGGAAAAACTGAAAAAATCCAACGGTCCAGTATTCACGAAGTGGAAAAAGCAGTGCAAAATCTGAAGAATAAATATACCCTGAATGACAAGGAATAATAACAAACTGATCAAGAATATGGGTACAGAAATGACTGAGAGCCTGCCACTCTTAACTGGAGACACTGAAGAAGAGTTAAACTCTGGATGAATGGGAAGAAATGGTAATATTATCACTGCACGAAAAGGCAGCAACTAGAATGGGAAAATAAGAAGGGGGATATTCATTTGCTTTTGAAAAAGTTAGGATGGAAATAACGAAGGAAAAGATAAAACAGAAAATAAGCAGATTCCAATGTGGTGGACCAGAAGGAAGATCCACAGTTGATCACCTGATAACCCTGAGTGCAGTGATTGACTACAACACAATGTTAGGCGCCCCAATGCACATATAGCTTGGAGATGCATATAAATGCTTTGATAAACTAGATTTGAAGGACTGCATCAAGGAGATAGGGAAGATGATAGGATGGAAAGATGCATTGTTGATACAAAAGATGAATGAAAATGGCAAAGCAGTAATACCATATCCTGCAGGAGCAGTAGAAACATTTGAAATAACAGAAAATGTGAGACAAGGAACAATATATGGCCCAAAGCTATGCAGCATAGTGACTTACAGAGTGAATGAAATAAGCAGAAAGAACGTAATGCTCATAAGAAATATAGAAATAGAGTCCCTAATATTTGTCGATGGCATCATGTTCCCCACCAGCAGGAAAGAAGGAATAGAGATGACAATCACTTACTGCCGCAGCCTGGAGCAGCTTAAGAAATTTACGTTTAATACCAAGCCAAATAAGTCAGTAGTGCTTGTAATAGATTAAAGAGCAAAGAAAGCAGATGTCCAATTAGTAGTGGCCTAATTAGTAGTGTAAAAGAAGACGAATACTTAGGAGAATGGTACACACTAAATGGCTCAAAGGAAGCAAGTATCAAAACGAGAAATAAAAAAGGTAGAGTTTCTACTAAGAGAAATTAGAAAATACAAGGAAGTTAGGAAGTAGGAAATATGGCACTAGCAGTGAGGACAAAGATTTGTGAAACAGTAGTAGTACCAACATTGGTAAAACTACAGGGTAACTCAGCATGAACTGCCATGTTGTTGTTATGGAATGGTTCCATGCATGCGCAAGTCATTAGGGAGCAATATGTTCAAGAAGGGATTGGCTAAGGAACTATACAGTAATACCTTGATCTTAGGCGATTTGAGTTGCACGAATTCACAGACACATGAACTTTTCATTGGAACCTAACTAATTGTCATACGCAATTTTTTCACAGACGCACAGCATGTACAAATCCTCAAGAAACGCTGCAAAAGTGTTCATGATTAACTTTTGATGTGATTTATGAGTTTTTAAGCTTTTATGTGTAAATTAAATAATATTAAATAATGAAAATAATAATTCTCTCTCTCTCTCTCTCTCTCTCTCTCTCTCTCTTACTGAGACGAGAGAATTTTTATGGTATGTGTTTATTTGTTTTCTGAGAAATAAATGATTTACCAAATAATAAGTACTAATTTTTAAATAATAATAATAATAATAATAATAATAATAATAATAATGATAATAATAATAATAATAATAATAATAATAATAATAATAATAATAATAACAATATACTGTAATTACAAAAGCCCACTTAACATGTGCAAAATCAAAATGTAAAAGAGCATTAAATCTGATTAAAAACTATCAAACACTACTTGGGGAGCTGATAGACATACCCTTACTGTACTGTATGAAGCAACAGCTCTGTCTATCATTGATTTTGGAAGCGAAGTATATCGCTCAGCATCGGACACAGCGCTGAAAATGTTAATGCTCAGGAGCCTTTAGATCATCACCAAAATCATCTTTGCAAGTTGAATGTGGTGAACTACCTCTGTCTCTCCATAGAGAACTAGTAACAATAAAAAGTGCTCTAAGAATTCAGCCAAGTGATTCTCCAACAAAAAAATTATTTGCATTAAGAGATGTATTTATAAACAATCATCCACCACCTTTCCCAATTAGAACTAGAAGATTGTTTAAGTCGCTGAATACAAATATACAAGTGCCTTTAATAGTAGAATCACCTCCTCCCTGGACAATGAATAAAAATGAGAATTTGTACACACCTGAAATAATCATCAAAAAGTTACTCATATACACCAGAACACATTAGACAACATACAATAGAGCATATAAGCCGAACAGGTCCACATTGCTCAATATACACAGATGGATCTAAATCAGAACACAGAGTGAGACATGCTGCAGTGTCCCAAGACAAAATTTATCAGTCTTCTCTACCTAATAATGCTTCAGTATTCACAGCAGAATTATGTGCAATTGCATCAGCTATAAAAATAATTAAAGAAATATCATTCAATAATTTTGTGATTTTTAGTGACTTGAGAAGCACTATAGAAGCTATTCCGGGTTACAATAAAAAAATAATATTGTACAACAAATAAAATTCTTTCTCCATAACTTATATGATAATGGAAAAAATGTAGAAATATGTTGGATCCCTGCCCATGTAGGGATCAAAGGAAATGAAGATGCAAATAAAGCAGCCAAAGAAGCAACCCACATGACAAGATCAAATGTGAATATCCCTGTTACTGATTATGTACCACAAATAAAGGTGCGTATCATAAACAAATGGCAATATATATGGAATGAAGAACCTGAAGGTAATAAATTAAAACAAATAAAACCTAATGTTAAAAAATGGAGTTCATCATGTCAGATAGAGAGAGAGAGAGAGAGAGAGAGAGAGAGAGAGAGAGAGAGAGAGAGAGAGAGAGAGAGAGAGAGAGAGAGACATGCATAAGTAATTCTAACACATCTCAGAATAGGCCATACTCGTCTGACACATGGACACTTAATGAACAGCCCACTTGGTCTGGCTCCTGAGTGCTCGGAGTGCAAGGTGATAATAATGGTCAGACGTGTTGTGTGTGTCGAAAGTATGGCCAACAGTGATTGTCAACTTTTGGAAATAATCAGTGAAGGAAATTTTGTCAGAATCTTTTACATTTTCAGTCGTTCCAATTTTGATGTTCATGAGGGACTGTGATTTAATTAATAAAATATAAAAATAAGCATATAATAAAAGCAGGGAAACCCTTATAGCATTTGTTGCATTTAAAAAATCAAAATGTTAAAATATTACTTAACTTATTCTGAATTTTAATATACCCTTTTAGTGTGTATGTAAGGAAACAAGAGTAAATGTATTTATTGTATGCATGTGTTCCAGTATGAGAGCATGTGCCTATGTGCAGTTTTTAATTTCATTTTAATTCACTCATCATCATACTGAATGACCTATTGGGTCCCAGTGCTTGGCCTGAGGCCTGGGCCTGGTATTGTATTCTAATTCTTTGGGCCAGCCCTATGAGAACTGAAAGTCAGCTCAGTGGTCTGGTTAAACTACTTTAATAATGACAATAATAATAATACAAAATTTATACATTTCTATAGTAAATTATGTGAAATTTTAAACAAACAAATATCATCCCCAACCTTTTTAGGAAGCTTTGAAGAGAGGGGGCGAAGGCGAACCTGTCAAATATGTCAAATTACTCGACATTTTCTGACCACAAGGGTAAAAGATGTTGCCAGACAAAGGATACTGAAATCTCTCTCTCTCTCTCTCTCTCTCTCTCTCTTTCTCACCAAATGGTAGAATTGTGAAAAATGGATTGATAGATAGATAAATAGATACTTAGTTCAGCCCTCTCTCTCTCTCTCTCTCTCTCTCTCTCTCTCTCTCTCTCTCTCTCTCTCTCTCTCTCTCTCTCTCGTAGTTATATGTATTTCGTCAACCATTTATTTCTTTTTTAAGGGTAATGTATTAAGCTAACTTTAAATGAAGTTGCAGTAACTTTAATTTCATTTAAAAGTTAGCTTAATACTTTGGGAGCATGATTAGGGTCATATTTAGTGTTTAAACTCTCGAAAGAAGCATTTATTAGCATTTTAGTGACTGTACCAAACTCAAGTAAGTTCGAAGTATTACTGTACCCTAACCTAACCTAACCTAGCAGGCCGTGTTACTTAGTCAGGGGGCTCCACTCCTTGAACCCCCACGGGGAAGGAAACTCCACTTTCTACCAAAACCTCCCCTATAACACTGTGCATTCACGATAGCATCCCAGGATGGCCAGCATACAAAAACGTATCAGTTCTGATGTTAATTACAGTTGACCACTAAAAAATTATGGTAAATTGTTAATAAACAACCAGAATACTACAGGAAAAGTCAATTTCCACGGTAATACCCGGTGCAGAGCAACCTCATAGTTCTACCCCAACATTTTTGCCAACACAGAAACACGTGTAACATATTTATCATATTAAGATGTCGTACTTAACTGATCATGTGTTGCACTTAAAACATGTAACGAAAACATTGTAACTCTGATGTAAACAGAGAGCGCTGTGTGGGATCACCAAACCAAAAGCACGACCAGCAACATGTAGCATACATGTCCTTCTCTCCATAATAAATATAAGTCTGCTGTAATCATCCAAGCTCTTATTCCAACAACAACTTATTTCTACATGGTGGCAGCATCTACACTAGCATGTCAGAGGATAAATGCCAGGAACTTCTCCTCCTTCAGAAGATAAATGATGATTCCAAGATACCCGGATCAGTATCGGTGTATGTGGATTTCAACTGTGTTCTCCAACTCTCATGAGGACTGGTAATGTTCTTCAGTCCACCAAAATTGACAGTAAGGATGAACAAAAGTGAAAATATTAAAAGGAATGCTTTTACACATTACATTTAAAGGCAAAGATCCTGATATTGGCTGCTGTACATTATATATTCTTCAATTACCGGTATCCAGAATCATAAGTCTTGTGTATAGGCTAGCCTATGAGCCTAGTCTAAGATGTCTTCAGACTGTGTCAGTTATTTGCCAGTGAATTATCCTTTAGGTCATGTTCTGTAGGATATAGGCTTAGTAATCAGCCTACACTGTATAGGGTTTACAAATAATAACTCAGTGGTAAGAATTTTTTGCTGTGTTTTCATATAAAAAACAAAATGTCTTCCGAAAATATCCCAGCAATAGACTGGATGTCCAATAACCAGGCTGAATCTTTCAAATTGTTTATATAATGACTGTCATTATATTTTGGTGTGAAGAAAATAAAAAAGGAAGATCAGGTATCACATATTTTATTGCAAGTTGGTGATGAAGGGCTTTATAAATATAGGCCTAATGCATGGACATTCTGACAAGGAGAGGAAGGACGCAGATGTTATTTTCAACAAATTTACTGAACAATTAGAGCCTTCAGAAAATTTTCATGTATGCATGTTGAGAATTTCTCCCAATGATAGCTCAATTTACTGGCTCTTGCCCGATGTTCTGGGACAGATACACAATCTAAAAAAGACACCGACTCCAAACCAGCACAAACAGTTGGTGGCTATACAAACACAAGTACATTTTCTAAATTTTATTAAAAAAAAAAACTAAATCACACAAAAAACACACTACGCTGTATAAATTCACATTAACCTTAATCAAGAAAGAAAGATGAATTCTGGACCACATGCGGGCAGCAATCAAGATACAAAAATTACCTAAATTCTGACACAATTCACTAACATTGCAACTTAATCGAGCCTGCGAGTGTAGCGTAACTACTGGGCATGGTTCATGTCGATGGAAAGCAACGATCTGCCTCGATTAAATATTGTTTTAAGCAAGATCTAGCCAGTGACTACTTGGAAGTCAAAGGTGGTAATGTTGGATGAATTTTTTGGCCACAGATGACGAGAATATTTGGCGTCTTTAGGTCTAGGGGAATGCAGTGAAATGCCTTAGAAATATTTGCAGTTACAGCATAAGGCTTGGACCTGAATCTTAAGTGCAAATCAAACAACACTTCTACTAAGTTGGGGCTGGCATACAGGCACTCATTAAGTGACCACCCACCACTTTGCTTTGAAGGAGCAGCAAACACTACTCAGAGTAGTGTTGTTGCACTTTCCTTAACTACCCCCAAAGTGAGGCATATAATAGCCCTCGATGACTGGGCTTGTTACTTTTTGAATGAACCTGTTATCTACGTACATTTGGATCACATCGGAATATTGCTGATGGTACACGGGATCACAGTTGAAACAAGCGCCTAACGATTTCAGGTGAGCAATTGCAAGCTTATGATTGGTTGTTGGCCTCTTGCAATCATTTGTTTAATGTTGCTCACAACACGTCGCATCGTGGCATAGTGTGCAACAGTAAATTACTCATCGGGCTGAATGCCCGGCGTATCTAATCTCCGCCACTCATCAACGTCGTGCTTGAATTCTACACACACGTAATGTTCTTACAACGGATGTGTCAACACCCTTTCTAGCCCATCCTGGGAGTCTCCCATAACGGGATACCCCATTAGGTGTTACAAATCGACTGATGCCATCACATTTCTCTAAGCCATACACAAAATGATTGAAATAATCGGCTCCAATTAAAAACTCTACATTTTTTAGTGTGTCACTTTCAACTTCCTGGTTACAAATGCTCATTTACATTCATCAGCCAAACATTGTGAATGGGCATGTTTACTTTATCATGAACTAACAACCGTAACCTCAGGACTTTTTGGCTTATTCTCAGCTGGCACGCTGCTAAATTAATCTCTCTCAATGATATCAGTTGCAAGGGGTGCAATATTCAGTGAAACCTTTTTGATGATGGGAAGGTCCAATTCAGCGGCCAAACAGCCAAAGCTCATTTGGGTTCCAGTGTCGAAAAATGCTTGGATCACACGTTCCTTATTATTATTGCTATTACAAATAGCACCTGATGCAGTTGGTAATAAAGTAGGTGGCAAGTTCACACTACTAGTAGAATTCAATCAATTAGAATTAATAGACGGCTTCTCGTCTGATTGGTTACATTGGCTGTTTACATTTAACTATCGCTTGGGGTTCTCTTTTGACTGGCTCTGATTATGAGTGGTGGCATTAGACACAAGGTTAAATTTAGGAAAGGAGTTACTAGCTGAAGCTACATTAAGGTTTTTGGGTAAATTTTACGTTACTAGAACAAATGAGGGAATGGTGACGTCCTCCACAAGTTTTTGCAATTTTGGGTACTACTGCACTCATGGCTACGGTGTCCTTTCATAAGGCAATTGGAACATTGTTGGTTTTGCATTAAGACCCTCTTACGGTCGTTCACACTGGCAAATTTGCGACAGTCATTCGAGGAATGCCCTTTGTTGCAAAAGGGGCAAGATTTGATGCGACCAGCAGCTGATGGCTGTTCAGTTTTGGGCTTTGAGGAGTTGGAAGACGGCGTCATATCGCAATGTCATTTAAAGTAATAATGTGAGAGTGTAAAGCATCATACAACTCGGTTATTGAATAATCTGACTTATGCAAAAAGTTGACAACTTGCGGATAGACTCCCGCTGCAATAAATTTCTTGTTCACTAAGTTAAGTGCTATCCCTTCCCTGCTTAACATGGGACTAGGTTTGTCAATTGCTCCAACACAATAGCAAGTTCAGTTCTAAACTTCTTGAGGCTTTCGTGCTCAAGGGTAGGGATAGGCAAATCCCCAAGGCGATTGAATAACAGAGCTAACGTCTGTTGTGAATTACCATATAACCTCATCTAGCAAACAGATGGCTACATCATAGTTCTCCATGGTGATGCTCAATGACTTTATCAATCTAAGTGGCTCTTCCTCTAGCACGCTTAGCAGGCATGTGAACTTGGTGATCGGACTTAGCTCTGAACGGTTGTACACATAGACATCGAAAAGCTGTTTGAATGTTGCATATTCGCTCATATCCCCCTCAAAGACAGGTAATTTGATCTCCCTTAATTTCCCTTGAGATGGTTGATAAGTCTGGGGAGGCTGTGAGGCTCTCGCCTGAAGGGCGCCTTTAGCAGCTCCAGCCTCGCTGAGTACATTACACACGTCTTCATTAGAGACATCCTCTAATTTGATACCAGACCTAAAAATATCCGCAAGTTTGTCATGATCTCGTTCGATCTTCTTAATGAGATCCTGATATGTCTCTATTGGTTGAGTCTGTAACAGTTCCCAGTTGGACCCGCTTACTTAATGTCTTAGGAAAGTTATAATGGCTGATACTTTAGCCTCCGTCTTTACGTTAATTTACATTACTTTATGTCTGCAATGAATTCACTGTGCACTGTAATTTTACGTTAATAGTTACACGCTCAGGCGTTGCAAATCTCTGCGGTTATGCTAAAATGATCATGTGATCTTGCAATTCAGTACTGCAGATCACCAGTGTTCGATGGGTTTGGGCTCGTCCACTGCTAGATCATTGTCGCCTACATACAGAACAACGAAATCATGTGTCCAGAATTCTGCATCCTCAAAGTGCGTGGTGAAGCCACCTGGTCTCCTAAAGATCTCCACAACAACTTCAATTACCAGTAGGACAGGAGGCAGTTGTGAATGCCCTATCAAAGCCACTCGAAATGGCATAGCCTAATCACGTGTGTCCTGGCTCATTGTCTGTGTGTCCGGTTCAAAGGACCAAATGTCGAGAATTTTTCGCAATGATAGCTCAATTTACCGGCTGTTGCCCAATGTTCTGAGCCTGAAACACAATCTAAAAGAGACACCGACTCCAAACCAACACAAACAGGTGGTGGCTATACAAACACAAGTACATTTTCTAAATTTTATTAAAAAATAAACTAAATTACACAAAAAAACATACTAAGCTTAATCAAGAAACAAAGGCAAATATCTGGACAACGTGTGGGCCGGCAATCAAGATTCATACATTACCTAAATTCTGAGAAAATTCACTAACATAGCAACTTAATCAAGCCTGCGAGTGCAGTGTAACTACTGGACATGGTTCTTGTCGCATGAAATCAACGATTGGCCTCAGTTAAGTTGGATAGAATGATGATACAAATACCTATTGTTTCGAGCAAGATCTAGCCAGTGTCTGGCCTTCTAATTAAGAACACACCTACTAAGCATCTGACGTCTGTTGGCGCTAAGGGAAGAGTGAGTATGGAGTGTTCTGCAGCGTTGCTACTGTGTTCTTTCCAGAAATTTCCAAATTCCCAAATTTACAATCACATCACTATAAGGAAGTTTCTCAGATCCAAAGCTCTAGTTAATTAAAAGTGCAACCTACAGTACACTTTTCAAGAATAAAGCACATGTAACAAATGAAATAATAATAGCACTTTTGAAATCAGAACCATCACACAAGTCTCCATGTCAGTCCAGCTAAAGATATAATATTACACTAGCTAATTCTTATGATATTTTAAACCGACTAGATAGGAGGTTTGTGTTGGCAAAATCTCTGCAAAAGATTTTGTCGACGTGCACATTAAAGCTCATGCAATATAGACAGAAAGTAGATGAATCCCTTGATGATTTTGTAAACTGCAGTAAGCTTCTTGCACTGAATTGTGACTTTTCAGAAAGTGAATTAAACGCGAGGCTGCTTGAGTTGATTATTGCAGGTACGCAGATAGCAGATTACCAGAAACAGCTTTTGTGCAAAGATAAAGGTTATAAATTGTCAGAAACAGTGAAGCTTGGCAGGCTTATGAAGCTACTGCATGTAATGTGAAGGTAATTCAAAATATGTATTCTAAAGAAAATGCTAGTCATTCAAAGGCAGAATAAGCTTAATATACCTAAGGGGAAATCCCAGAGTGAGAATTTGTGCTTTAAGTGTGGTAGAGCCCATTCTTTTTAGAAAAAAGAGTTTTGTGCTGCATATGGCACTAAATGTAGCGTTTGTGGCAGACCCTGTCATTGGGCAAATGTTTGCAAGTTTAAGCACCCTAGTAAAATTCAAAGTAGAAAAGATAGTGGTGTTAACCATAGGATAGATCACATTCTAGAAATAGGTATCAGAATAATCATAGTAACAAATCCAAACCCTCAGGAAATAAAGTAAATTAAAAATTATATATGGAATGTGTGAAAATGTAGTTCACGTTGCATCTAATGATTGCAGTAATTGTATTAAAGAAAGCAGGCTGCTTATAATGCGGCGTGCAGACGTCATACAAAGGCATACGATAGGATACAGGTGACCCGAGGTCAATTGTTCTCAATGTGAAACAGGACAAATAAATATAAATAACATGTAAAGATAAAAGTACAAGAATTGACACAATAATGTTCTGACACATGTACAACGTAAACAGGCACAGATGAATCAATAACAGATACGTATTTACATAGATAAAAATGTGGCTATTTGCATGACCTAAGCTTTTGGGAAAAGCACCGTAGAAAACGGGAGGTTCACTACAGAAAACCCGTTGAGCGGGGACTTTACAAATGCTCATCTTCTGTAGGTTTTTTTTTAGCATAGAACTTCCTTAACACCCAATTCGTGACATCCTAGGCTAAAAGAAACCTTCAGTAGAGAAAGAAAAATAGGGATATAGAGTGTTCATGAAATCCCAGGCTAAAAGAAACCTTCAAAATGGAAAGAAAAGTAGGGAGATTGAGTCTTAAGGAAATCTCAAGCTAAAATAAACCTTAAAAAGGGAAAGAAAATTAGGAAGATTGAGTCTGATGGAAATCCAAGGCTAAAAGAAACCTTCAAAAAGGAAAGAAAAGTAGGGGGATTCCTTCTCAAGAAAATTCCAGGCTAAAAGAAGCCTTCAAAATGGAAAGAAAAGTAGGGGGATTGAGTTTTAAGGAAATTTCGGGCTAAAATTTACCTTCCAAAGCGAAAGAAAAGTGGGGGAATTGAGTCTTAAGGAAATTCCAGTATAAGATAAATCTTCAAAAGGGAAAGAAAACTAGGGGGATTGAGTCTTTAAGAAATTCCAGAATAAAATAAACCTGCAATGGGGAAAGAAAATTAGGGGATTGACTCCAAAGGAAATTGCAGGTTAAAAGAAATCTTTAAAAAGGAAAGAAAAGCTGGGTGATTGAGTCAAGACGAAATTCCAGGCTAAAAGAAACCTTCAAAATGGAAAGAAAAGTAGGGAGATTGAGTCTTAAGGAAATTCCAGTCTAATAGAAACCTTCAAAAAGGAAATATAAGTAAGGGAATTGAGTGTTAAAGGAAATTTTAAGCTAAAAGAAACCTTCAGAAAGGAAAGAAAAGCAAAGGGAACGAGTCTTCAAGAAATACTAGGGTAAAAGAGACCTTCAAAAGGGAAAGAAAAGTAGGGAGATTAAGTCTTATCGATATTCCAGGCTAAAAGAACACTTCAAAATGGGGAAAAAATAGGGGGAATGAGTCTTGAGCAAAATCCAGGGAAAAAGAAATCTTCAAAAGGGAAAGAAAATTATGTGGATTGAGTCTTAAGGAAATTCCAGGCTAAATGAAACTTTCAAAAGCAAAAGAAAAGTATGGGCACTGAGTCTCAAGGAAATCCTATTCTAAAAGAAACCTTCAAAAAGAAAAGGAAACCTTCAAAAAGAAAAAAAAAGTATGGGGATAGAGTCTTCAGTAAATCCAAGGCAAAAAGAAACCTTCAAAAGGGAATTAAAAGTAGTGGGGTTGCGTCTATAGGAAATTCCAGGCTAAAAGGAACCTTCAAAATGGAAAGAAAAGTAGGTGGATTGAGTCTTCAGTAAATCTCAGGCTAAAAGAAACCTTCAAAGGGGAAAGAGAAGTAAGGGGATTGAGTGCTGTGGAAATTTTAGGTTAAAATAAATCTTCAAAAGGGAAAGAAAAGTAGGAGGATTGTGTCTAATTTCGATTGCAGGCCAAAGGAAACCTCCAAAAGCAAAAGAAAAGTAGGTGGGTTGAGTCTTATGGAAATTTCTGGCTAAAAGAAACCTTCAAAAGGGAAAAGAAAAGAAGGGAGATTGAGTCTTCAGGAAATTCCAGGCTAAAAGAAACCTTCAAAATGGAAATAAAATTATGTAGGTTGAGTTTTAAGGAAATCCCAGGCTAAAACATACCTCCTAAAGGGAAACAAAAGTAGGAGGGTTGGGTCATAAGCAAATTCCTGGCTAAAAGAAACCTTCAAAAGGTAAATAAAAATAATAGGATTGAGTTTTATGGAAATTCTAGGCAAAAAGAAACCTTCAAAATGGCAAGGAAAGTAGGATGATTGAGTCTTAAGGAAATTCCAGGGTAAAGGAAACATTCATATGGGAAAAAAGTGGGGGATTTAGTCTTAAGGAAATTCCAGCCAAAAAGAAACCTTCAAAAGGGAACCAAAAGTAGGGGGATTGAGTCTTAAGGAAATTCCAGTCTAAAAGAAACCTTCAAAATGGAAAGAAAAGTATGGATACTACGTTTTAAGAAATTCCAGTTTAAAAGAAACCATCAGAATGGAAAGAAAAGTAGGGGAATTAAGTCTTAAGGAAATTCCAGTCTGAAAGAAACCTTGAAAATATAATGAAAAGTAGGGGGATTGAGTCATAAGGAAATTCCATGATAAAGAAACCACCAAAAGGGAAAGAAAAGTAGGGGGATTGAGTCCTCATGACATCCTAGGCTAAAAGAAACCTTCAAGAAAGAAAGAAAAGTAGGGTGATTGAGTCTTAAGGAAATCCCAGGCTAAAATAAAACTGAAAATGGAAAGAAACTTAGGAGGATTGAGTCTTATGGAAAACCAAGGCTAAAAGAAACTTTCAAAAAGGAAAGAAAAGTAGGGGGATTGCTTCTCAAGAAAATTCCAGGCTATAAGAAACCTTCAAAATGGAAAGAAAAGTCGAGGGATTGAGTCTCAAATAAATTCCAGGCTAAAAAAACCTTCAAAAGTGAAAGAAAAGTAGTTGGTTTGGGTCTTAAGGAAATTTCAGTCTAAAAGAAACCTTCAGAAGGGAAAGAAAGCAGGAGTATTGAGTTTTAAGGAAATTCCAGGCTAAAAAAAACCTTCATAAGCGAAAGAAAAGTGGGGGAATTGAGTCTTAAGGAAATTCCAGTATAAAATAATTCTTCAAAAGGGAAAGAAAACTAGGAGCATTGAGTCTTTATGAAATTCCAGACTAAAATAAACCTTCATAAGCGAAAGAAAAGTAGGAGATTGAGTCTTAAGGAAATTGCAGGCTAAAAGAAACCTTTAAAAAGGAAAGCAAAGTTGGAGGATTGAGTCAGGACGAAATTCCAGGCTAAAAGAAACCTTCATAATGGAAAAATAAGTAAGGAGATCAAGTCTTAAAGAAATTCCAGTCTAAAAGAAACATCCAAAAGGGAAATATAAGTAAGAGAATTGAGTGTTAAGGAACTTTCAAGCCAAAAGAAACCTCCAAATGGGGGAAAAAAATATGGCGATTGATTCTTAATGAAATTCCAGTCTAAAAGAACACTTAAAAATGGGAAAAAAGTAGGAGAATTGAGTCTTGAGCAAATTCCAGGCTATAAGAAACCTTCAAAAGGGAAAGAAATATATTGGGATTGAGTCTTAAGGAAACTTCAGGCAAAAAGAAACCTTCAAAAAGGAAAGAAAAGTATGTAGATTGAGTCTTTAGGAAATTCCAGGCTAAATAAAACCTTCAAAAGGGAAAGAAAAATATGGGCATTGAGTCTCAAGAAAATTCCATTCTAACAGGACCATCAAAAACAAAAGAAAAGTATGGGGACAGAGTCTTCAGTAAGTACAAAGCGAAAAGAAACCTTCAAAAGGGAATTAAAAATAGTTGGATTGTGTCTACAGGAAATTCCAGGATAAAAGAAAACTTCGAAAGGGAAAGAAAACTAAGGGGATTGAATCTTAAGGACATTTCAGGCTAAAAGAAATCTTCAAAAGGGAAACTAAAGTAAGGGGATTTAGTGTTAAGGAAATTCCAGGCTAAAAGAAACCTTCAAAAGGGAATGAAAAGTAGGGGGATTGAGTTTTCAGGAAATTGAAGGCTGAAGAAACCTTCAAAATGGAAATAAAATAGGGGTATTGAGTCTTAAGGAAATCCCATCCTAAAAGAAACCTTCAAAAGGGAAAAGAAAAGTAGGGGGATAGAGTCTTAAGGAAATCCTAGGGTAAACGCAACCTTTAAATGGGAAAGAAAAGTAGGGGGATTGAGTCTTTCTGAAATCCCAGGCTAAGAAGCCTTCAAAAGGGATAGAAAAGTAGGGCGATTGTTTCTCAAGAAAATTCCAGGCCGAAAGAAACCTTTGAAATAGAAAGAAAAGTAGCAGTTTTATGTCTTATGGAAATTCCAAGCTAAAAGAAACCTTCAAATAAAAAAAAGGGGGGGATTTGGGTCTTAAGGAAATTCCGGGCTAAAAGAAACCTCCAAAAGGGAAAGAACAGTAGAGGTACTGAATTTTAAGAAAATTCCTGGCTAAAAGAAACCTTCAAAATGGAAAGAAAGTGGAGGAATTGAGTCTTAAGGAAATTCCAGACTAAAAGAAACCTTCAGAAGGGAAAAAAAAGTATGGCGATTGAGTCTTCAGTAAATCCTATGCCCGAGGAAACCTTCATAAGGAAATTAAAAGTAGGGGGATTGATCTCTTGGAAATTCCAGGCTAAAAGAAACCTTTAAAATGGAAAGAAAAGTAGAGGGATTGAGTCTTAAGGAAATTGCAGGCTAGAAGAAATCTTCACATGGGAAAGAAAAGTATGGGAATTGAATCATCAGGAAATCCCCGGCTAAAAGAGACCTTTGAAATGGTAAAGAAAAGTAGTGGGATTGAGTCTTAAGGAAATTCCAAGCTAAAAGAAACCTTCAAAATGGAAAGAAAAGTAGAGGGATTGAGTCTTAAGGAAATTCTGGGCTAGAAGAAATCTTCAAATGGGAAAGAAAAGTATGGGGATTGAATCATCAGGAAATCCCCAGCTAAAAGAGACCTTCGAAATGGTAAAGAAAAGTAGTGGGATTGAGTCTCAGGGAAATCCCAGGCCAAAAGAAACCTAAAAAATGCAAAGAAAAGTAGGAGAATTTAGTCTTAAGGAAATTCCATGCTAAAAGAATCTTTCTAAAGGGAAAGAAAAGCAGGGCGTTGTCTTAAGGAAATTCCAGGCTAAAAGAAGCCTTCAAAAAGGAAAGAAAAGTAGGGTTGATTGAGTTTATTGGAAATTTCAGGTTAATAGAAACCTTCAAGAGCGAAAGAAAAGTAGGCAGATTGAGTCTTAAGGAAATTTCAGGCTAAAAGAAACCTTCAAAATGGAAACAAAAGTATGATGATTAAGTCTTAAGGAAATTCGAATATAAAAGAAACTTTCAAAAGGGAAAGAAAAGAAGGGGGATTAAGTCTTTAAGAAATTCCAGGCTAAACGGAACATTCAAAATGGAACAAAATTCGGGGGATTGAGTCTTAAGGAAATATCAGGCTAAAAGAAACCGTCAAAATAGAAAGAAAAGAAGGAGGATTCATTCCTAAGGAAACTCCAGTCTAAAAGATACCTTCTAAAGGGAAAGAAAATTAGGGGGTTGAGTCTTAAGGAAATTCCATGCTAAAAGAAACCTTCAAAAGGGAAAGGAAGGTAGGGGGATTAAGTGTTATGAAAATTTCAGTCTAAAATAAATCTTCAAAAGGGAAGGAAAACTAGGGGGAATGAGTGCACTGTAAATTCCACGCCAAAAGAAACCAACAAAAGCGGAAGAAAAATAGGGGTATTGAGTCTTATGGAAATTTCAGGCGAAAAGAAACCTTCAAACAGGAAAGAAAATCATGATGATTGAATCTTAGGGGAATTCCAGGCTAAAAGACACCTTCCAAAGAGAAAAGAAAAGCAGGGTGATTAAGTCTAAAGGAAATTCCAGGCTAAAAGAAACTTTCAAACGGGAGAGAAAAGTAGGGGGATTGATCCTTAAGGAAATTTCAGAATAAAAGATAACTTCAAAAAGGGAAAGAAAAGTAAGGGGATTGAGTCTTAAATAAATTCCAGGCTATAAGTAACCTTTGAAAGGGAAAGAAAAGACGGGGAATGAGTTGTAAGGGCATTCCAGTTTAAAAGAAACCTTCAAAAGGGAAAATAAAGTAAGGGAACTGAGAGTTAATGAAATTCCAGGCTAAAAGAAACCTTTAAAGTGGAAAGAAAAGTAGGGGGATTGAGTCTTAAGGAAATTCCAGGCTAAAATAAACCATCAAAAGGAAGAGAACAGTAGGGAGATTGAGTTTTAAGGAAATTCCAGGCTAAAAGAAACCTTCAAAAGGGAGAGAAAAATAAGGGGATTAAGTTTTCAGGAAATTAAAGGCTAAAAGAAACCTTCACAAGGGTAAGAAAATTAGGGGGATTGAGTCTTAAGAAAATGTCAGGCTAAAAGAAACCTTCAAAACGGGAGAGAAAAGTAAGGGGATTTAGTCTTAAGGAAATCCCAGGCAAAAAAGAAGCCTTCAAAAGGGAAAGAAAAGTAAGGGGATTGAGTCTTAAGGAAATTCCAGCCTAAAAGAAATCTTCAAAATGCAAAGAAAGATATAGGGATTGAGTCTTAAGGAATTTTCAGGCTAAAAGAAAACTTTAAAAGGGAAAGAAAAGTAGGGGGATTGAGTCTTAAGGAAATTCCAGGCTAAAAGAAACCTTCAAAGGCCAAAGAAAGATGTGGTGATTGCATCTTAAGGAAATTCCACGCTAAAAGAAACCTTCAAAATAGAAAGAAAAGTAGTGGGATTGAGTTCTAATGAAATTCCAGGCTAAAAGAAACATTCAAAAGGGAATGAAAAGTAGGGGGATTGAGTCTTAAGGAAATTCCAGCCTAAAAGAAACCTTCAAAAGGAAAGGAAAGTAAGGGGATTGAGTCTTAAGGAAATTCCAGGCAAAAAGAGAACTGAAAGAGAAAGAAAAGCATTTGGATTGAGTCTTAAGGAAATTCCAGCCTAAAAGAAACCTTCAAAAAGGAAAACAATTAAGGGGATTGAGTCTTAAGGAAATTCGAGACAAAAAGAGAACTCCAGAAGGGAAAGAAAAGTATTTGGATTGAGTCTTAAGGAAATTCCAGTCTGAAAGAAGCTTTCTAAACGGAAATAAAAGTAAGGGGACCGAGTCTTAAGGACGTTCCAGGCTAAAAGAGAACTTCAAAAGAGAAAGAAAAGAGGGTGGATTGAATCTTAAGGAAACTCCAGGTTAAAAGAAGCCTTCAGAAGGGAAAGAAAAGTACAGGGAGTGAGTCTCAAGGAAATTCCAGGCTAAAAGATACTTTCAAAAGGTAAACAAAAGTATGGGGATTGAGTCTTAAGGAAATTTCAGTCTTAAAGAAACATACAGAAGGGAGGGAAAAGTAGGGGGATTGAGTATTAAGGAAATTCCAGAATAAAAGAAACCTCCAAAAGGGAAAGAAAACTAGGGTGAATGATTCTTAATGAAATTCCATTCTAAAAGAAAACTTTAACAAGGAAAGAAAAGCAGGTGGATTGAGTCTTGAGGATATTTCAGGCTAAAAGAAACCTAAAAGCATAGAAAAGTAGGGGGATTGAGTTTTAAGGAAATTCCAGGCTAAGAGAGAACTTCAAAAGGGAAAGAAAAGTATTTGGTTTGAGTCTTAAGAAAATCCCAGTCTCAAAGAAACCTTCTAAACGGAAATAAAAAGTAAGGCGACTGAGTCTTAAGGTAATTCTAGTATAAAAAAAAAAATTCTAAAGGCGAAGATAAGCAGGTGGATTAAGTGTTAAGGAAATTCCAGTCTAAATGAAACCTTCTAAAGGGAAAGAAAAGTAAGGGGATTGAGTGTTGATGAAATTCCAATAAAAAAGAAAAACTTCAAAAGGGAAAGTGAAGTAGGGGCACTGAGTCTTAAGGAAATTCCAGGTTAAAATAAACCTTCAAAAGGGATAGAAAAATATTGAGGTTGAGTCTTAAGGAAATTCCAGGCTAAAATCAACTTTCAGAAGAAAAGAAAAGTAGGGGGATTGAGTCTTAAGATAATTCCAGTGTAAAAGAAACCTTCAAACAGAAAGAAAAGTAGGTGGTTGAGTCTTAAGTAAATTCCTGGCTAAAAGAAGTCCTCAAAATGGAAAGAAAAGTAGTGGGGTTGAGTCTTAAGGTAATTCCAGTCTAAAAGGAACTTTCAAGAGGGAAAGAAACGTGGGAGGATTGAGTCATCAGGAAATTCCGGGCTGAAATAAACCTTAAGAAAATAAAGAAAAATAGGGGTATTGATTCTTACGGAAACTCTGGGCAAAAAAAAAAAGAATCAAAATGGAAAGAAAAGTAGGGGATTGAGTCTTAAGGAAATTCCAGTCTAAAAGAAACCTTCAAACGAAAAGAAAATTAGGTGGTTGAGTCTTAAGTAAATTCCTGGCCAAAACAAACCTTCAAAATAGGAAGAAAAGTGGTGGGGTTGAGTCTTAAGGAAATTCCAGTCTAAAAGGAACTTTCAAAAAGGAAAGAAACGTGAGAGGATTGAGTATTAAGAAAATTCCAGGCTGAAAGGAACCTTCAAAAAAAAAAAGAAAAGTAGGGGTATATATTCTTATGGAAACTCTAGGCAAAAAAAAAGTCAAAAGGGAAAGAAAAGTAGGGGACTGAGTCTTAAGGAAATTCCAGTCTGTTAGAAATCTTTAAAATGGAAACAACAGCTTGGGGATTGAGTCTTAAGGAAGTTCCAGGCTAAAATAAACCTACAAAAGGGAAAGAAAAGTAGGGGGATTGAGTCAAGAAAATTCCAGGCAGAGAAAAGCCTTTAAGAGGGAAAGAAAACTAGGGAGATTGAGTCTTAAGGATATTCCAGTCTAAAGGAAACCTTCAAAATGGAAAGAAACGTAAGGGAAATTATTCTTAAGGAAATTCCAGTCTACAAGAAACCTTCGAAGGGGAAAGAAAAGTAATGTGATTGAGTTTTAAGGAAATTTCAGGCTAAAGAAACTTTCAAAAGGAAATAAAAGTAGGGGGATTGAGTGTTCAGGAAATTCCACGCTAAAAGAAACTACAAAAGGGAAAGAAAAGTAGGGGGATTGGATCTTAAGGAAATTCCAGTCTAAAAGAAACTCAAAAAGGAAAGAATTGTAAGGGGATTGAGTCTTAAAGAAATTCCAAATTCAAAAAACCTTCAAAAGCGAAAGAAAAGTAGGAGGACTGAGTGTTCAGGAGACCCCAGGCTAAAAGAAACCTTTAAAATGGGAAAAAATAAGTAGTGGATTGAGTCTTAAAGAAATTCCAGTCTAAAAGAAACCTTGAAAAGAGAAAAAAAGCAGGGGGATTAAGTATTATGGAAATTCCATGCTAAAAGAAACCTTCAAAAGGAAAGAAAAGTAGTGGGATTGAGTCTTAAGGAAATTCCAGTCTAAAAGAAACCCTTAAAAGGAAAAGACAACAAGAATGGTTGAGTCTTAAAGAAATTCCAGGTTAACAGAATTCTTCAAAAGGGAAAGAAAAGTATTGGGATTGAGTCTTAAGGAAATTCCAGGCTAAAGAAGCCTTCAAAAGGAAATAAAAGTAAGGGGATTGAGTCCTAAGGAAATTTCAGGCTAAAAGAAATCTTCAAAAGGGAAAGGAAAGTATTGGGATTGAGTCTTATGGAAATTCCAGGCTAAAAAAGCCTTCAAAAAAGGAAATAAAAGTAGGGGGATTGGGCCTTAAGGAAATTCCAGGCTAAAAGAAATCTTCAAAAGGGAAAGAAAAGTATTGGGATTGAGTCTTAAGGAAATTCTAGGCTAAAAGAAGCCTTCAAAAAGGAAATAAAAGTAAGGGGGTTGAGTCTTAAGGAAATTCCAGGCTAAAATAAACCTTCAAAAGAGAAAGAAGAGAATGGGATTGAGTCTTATGGAAAGTCCAGGCTAAAAGAAACCTTCAAAATGGAAAGAAAAGTACGGGGATTGAGTCTTAAGGAAATTCCAGTCTAAAAGATACTTTCAAAAGAGAAAGAAAAGTAGGGGGATGGAGTTTTCAGAAAATTGCAGGCTAAAAGAAACCATGAAAACGGAAAGAAAATTAGGGAAATTGAGTCCTAGGGATATTTTAGTCTAAAATAAACCTTCAAAATAGAAAGACTGTAAGTTGATTGAATCTTGAGGAAATTCTAATCTAAAAGAAACCTTCAAAAAGGAAAGAAAAGTATGGGAACTGAGTCCTAAGGAAATTCCAGGCTAAAAGAAACCTTCAAAAGGGAAAGAAAAGTACGGGTATTGAGTCTTAAGTCCATCCTCTTTCTCCCTTTCCATTGAGAACATCATTAAAAATGTTTAGTTCTTCAGTAATCGAATTTCCTTCAGGACCAGCTCCACTCTATTTTCTTACCCTTTTGGGTTCCTTGGTTTATTTGAACCTGGCTTTATTTTAGTTCAACCCCACTCCCACTTTCCTTTCCTTTTTTTCTTCTTTGAGCTTGGGCATTTTTTAGGTTGAGCCCCACTCTCCATTTCTTTTCCATTTAATGCTGTTAATTCCTTTGAGACTGGACTTACCCTGAAACTTAAGCCTCACTCGTGTTTTCCTGTCTGTGATTTCTTAGAGACTGAACTCCTCTAGATGGGTTAATATCCATTCTCTAATTCCTTCAATTTGATTTTCTTGGTTTCTTTGAGCCTGACTATTTCTTCAGATCTACCCCTACTTGTTTTTTTTCCTCCTCTGGTATTCTTGGTTTACTTGATGGCAATTGTTCCTTAGAGATGTGGTTCTCATGGCTTCTGTGAGACTGGAGTCTCTTCCCGGGATAACCCAACTCTTTTTTTTTTCCTTTACTGATGGTTTCCTTGGTTTCCTGAAACTGACATCCCTTCAGTGCCCAACCCAGTGCTGTTCTTTTTCCGTTTAAAAAATTCCGCCATTTTCTTTCTAAGGTAAACAAAGGCCGGTATTGAGGACTCAGTACTATATTTGGAACAATGACAAAGTCAAGGTTTTTAGTATTTTTTTAATCATTTTTTTAGACTAACTAATCTTGGTAGTTTAGTGCGAATCAGAATCCTTAACTGTATTGGTTTCTTTTTGTTCAGTAACTGAATCATATTCAGAGGAAATAATAAACAAGTAATAGTATAATTATGGCCTCAGTGTCATCATCGTCATGCATGTTCTTGGGAATTATTTCACAGCAGAATAAATTAGCTTGTCATTTAATGCATGACTGATATTGTTCTATTTTAAAAATATGGATGCATGATATTGTAAATAACTTTTCATACAGTTCATACTGGTTTATTAACACATTATGGTATGAAATTTTATTTAAGAAATTTGTTCTAAATTGTATGTAGAATTTAAGCCCACTACAAGCTATTGGATGAAAATACATACATACATATACTATATATATATATATATATATATATATATATATATATATATATATATATATATATATATATATATATATATATATATATATATATACACACACATATATACACACATATATATATATATATATATACTGTATATATATATATATATATATATATATATATATATATATATATATATATATATATATATATATATATATATATATATATATATATATATATATATACTGTATATGACCAGCCACAGTGCTGGTACCACAGGTCATCAAATGGCTTGTAGTAGGCCTGCATTCTACATACATATATATATATATATATATATATATATATATATATATATATATATATATATATATATATATATATATATATATATATATATGACCAGCCACAGTGCTGGTACCACAGGTCATCAAATGGCTTGTAGTAGGCCTGCATTCTACATACAATATATATATATATATATATATATATATATATATATATATATATATATATATATATATATATATATATATATATATATATATATAACCAGGAGATGGTGAACTCCATGATAAACCAATTTGATAACTCATTCGACCTCCTCAAATCTAAATTGTGAAACGCTGCCGCTGTCAGGTTTTCCTGAGTCATTCAACTTGCAGCTTTTCAAGAGGTTAATGAAGAGTCGTCACCCGAGAAAAACTGTTCCTGAACTTGCTTCCCTTCTTTTCTCCCTTCGCTCTCTCAAATCTGAGCTTAATGCGGGTATAATATTGCCCGTCTAAGTCTCTTAGCTTTAAAAAAAATAAGTAACGGCAAGGTAGGCTACTTGCTTTTAGGCTGCACTTCTAATTTACAGGCTCTCTCTACTGTTTAAACAATAATGACAGTAGTATTTATAGTAGTACCAGTAATGGTGCAAGTGATACTGATGGTAGCTGTAGTGATCATAATACTAATGACAGTTACAGTGACAGTAACGTTAGTGGTACTAGCAGTCATTATAGTGCTAATAACAGCAGGGTTATATATTTTTCCATTTGTATAAGTTTTGTAATGCTAGTGGTAGTTAGTGATATTGATGACAGTAGTAGTTAATAGTACTGATGGCAGTTTTAATGATATTAGCTTACGTTTCACTAGTAACGATGGCAGTGCTCTTGGTAGTGTATATAACAATTACCATTATTAGTACTACTATCATTATTACCACTTACTGCTTAGATTTAGCCAGCTTTGTGCTGGCACGGGCTCTTGCTCTACAGCAGCCCGTATATTACCACTTGATAAGAAGAATGTTGAATCCGCGACACAAGCTAAGGTGTACTGTACATCCAAGAGATCAGGCAAAACAATCGAAGTACAGTATATAGGCTATGTCCATTTCAGGTTTACAGCAAAATGATAAACTGCTGTAAATATTTACATACCCCATCCAGCGGAAATTTGTAAGCAACAGTTTCTAATGTGATTGATAATTCACAAGAATTGATCAGAAAACCTATACAAATACATGTTTGAGAAACTATATATGCATATATTTAATAATATATATATATATATATATTAAATTTATCACATACACAATTTTCTGTGCATTAGTAGAATTACAAAAAGGACCTCATTCAAACTGGATGGTATTTAATGGAGTTTTTATTCAAAAGTTACAAGCTTTCTTGGACAAACAGTCCACATTATCAAATATCCGTACAATGAGCAAACGGATAGTCCGGCTGTATTTATATCTGTGTGCTGGGTACTTTTAATCCTATAATCGCCTAGCTCTTCCTGTGTGACCTCCACCCTCTCTTGACCTTGGTCTTTCTCTGATCCCTGGTTCCAGATGTCCGTTTTCCGTGCGTTCTCTTGCGTTTTTTCTTCGTTTCCTTGCTACTGGGAGTATATGATTTTTCTAGATATGCTGTCTTCAAAAGCCGTTTCCGGTGTTCCTGCCATCGTGTTGTTGGCGCAAGTTATGAAGGCGTTCTCTACAACCAGTCTAGATGTTTTGTTGGTGTTCCTGTACAAAAACTCATATTTTCCCAGTCTATTCTGTGATCATTTTCCCAACAGTGTTTGGCAACTGCCGACGTCTGATTATAATGCCTTATGTTCTGCAGATGTTGTTTGCTTCGCTCTTTACATGATTTGCCAGTTTCGCCATAGTACCCTTCTTCACAGTCTAGACACGCTGCCATATAAACCCCCTCTAATCTCTTTTCCCTCTACCGACTTTTTGTTTCTAACTATTTTATTCCTAATGGTGTTTTTGTAGCTGCCTATCAATTTGAAATTATTTAGCTTCCTGTTGATGGGTGCAAGAGTTGTTGTCCCGAACTGTAATTATTTTCTTTTCCTACCAAATGTTCCTTTTCAATCCTTTCCTCTCCCAAAATAGTTTTTCCTTGCTTTGATATTACTTTTATATTTTCGATAAGATTTTGCAATACCTAGAAATAAACATAGATTTCCCCAACTTGACCGCGTCAACGACGGAAGTGTATTCGTTTCGAGTTACGATTAGACCTAGTGCAGCTGTAGTCTGACTACGACGGCAAGAGAATCATGAATAAAAACTCCATTAAATACCATCCAGTTTGAATGAGGTCCTTTTAGTAATATATATATATATATATATATATATATATATATATATATATATATATATATATATATATATATATATATAGCCTCAGTGGCTCAGTCGGTGCAGAGCAGCGGCCTAGGACTTTGTAGAGGTCCGTGGCACGGGTTCAAACTGCAGCCGACTGGTCAGTGTAGGCGGACACTTTGCTATCCGTGTAGACACCCGGGATTACATATTATGTAATCAACGGATAGGTTTGCTGAAAAGCAAATGGGTGTTACAGACTAATACACATAAACAAAGCCACTCCAACATCTTCTAAAAACATAACAGACACCTCACACGTCTCGAACTGTTGACCTACCCACTCCAGTTCTCCTCGCAGCTTGGGAGAAAGGGAGCTGGGGATTGAACGATACATGTACACATCGTTACCGGAGGTCTAGCGATCTGTCGCAGGGCAACCCGATCGAGGCTCGGCCTACCCCAACGCCAAATCAAAAGTCCTTCAAAGAAGGGATCATGCTTACCCCATATAGAAAATGGGAAAAAGCACGTTAAAACGAATAAGATATATATATATAATATATATATATGTAAAGGTGTCAAAGAAACGAGCAGGTAAAGGTTACTGCTGGTTTATTACAGATCCAGGCGGCTTATATTGCCGCCGACTGACGCACGTGAGAGACAATGGAATTGACTGTGACCTGAGGTCGAAACAATAAATAATAATATACAGTGAAGCAGTATAAATTACAATACTGAAACATACAGAGACACAATATAGATACAGTCTTGATGCCTGTGAATAAAGAAACATGTGATACAATGTGTGACATTCGTATAAATACCATAAAGTAAAAATGACAAAAATGCGTGACCTGGCACGTTTTAGGCGTGACTAATTTAGCTTGAAGAAAACGGGAAGTCACCAAAGAAAACAAGCTCAGCGGAGACTTAATTAATGGCGCCGCGAAACACTATCCTGGCGCCGAATTGGTGACTTTACAAATCTCCCAAGACGAGGGACGCGTCTGATTAATCCCTTTACCTGGTGGGACGCTGAAGGGTTTTGGCTCCTTGAGGATAACTGAGGGCCTCCTGCCTGTGAGGCTGCTGTTTGGCGGTCCCTTCCTGGGCGGCCGCGCCTGCGGTGGTGAGGGCGTGCTGGAGTGCGTTTGGGCGGAAGGGTGCTGCGATGCTGCCGGGACTCTCCGACAGGAAGGCGGGCTTTAGCGGTCTATGGAAACCAGTCGTCCCTGCCTGGAAGTGCCAGCGGATCTATTTTGCTGTTCCGTTCCAGCACGCGGAAGGGTCCCCTGTAGGGCTTAGTTAGTGGTGGACGGACGGCGTCGACTCTGACGAAGAACGTGGGTGGCGGATGACAGCTGTGGCGGCATTTGAAGGTGGTTGCTCTGTCTATGTATGAGCGCCTGCAAGGCGAACTTGCTACACGCGGAGCCTCTGCAGAGATGGGGAGTGGCGATCATCATCACAGCTCTCCCGGCACCACGAGGGGTTCCCATGGTTTGTTCAGCTGCGGATGGGGTGCCGTCGGCTCTGGGGCAGTCCTCAACCGAGGAGGACCCACTTTAGCTGATGTTTCCAGTCCTCGGCGGTGCAGCGGGCCATGAGGGATGATTTTAGGACCTGTGGAAAGCGTTCGACCAGGCCGTTGGCCGCTGGGTTGTATGCTGTGGTGGTGTGGTGCGTGGTTCCCAGCAGTTGAGCCAGGGCAGACCACAGCTCGGAGAGGAAGGCGGGGCCCCTATCGGTTGTGATGTGGTCGGGGCGTTGCGGTAACCCAGCTGGAGAGCAGGGCCTCGGCGCACGCGCTGGCGGTGGCTTCTTGCATGGGCGTGGCTGGGCCACGCGTTGAACGGTCTACCACCGTGAGGAGGTATCTGGATCCGCCTGATGGGGAAGGGGCCCGACGACGTCGATGTGGATGTGGCGAAGGCGCCCTGGTTGTGAATGGAACTCGCCTACCCCGACTGCGTGTGACGACCCACTTTACTGGTCTGGCACTGCAGGCACTGTTTTGCCCAGGCTGTGGCGTCCTTTGCACCCGTGCCAGACGAACTTTTGAAAGCAGTTTGGCCGTGGTCCTGCGGAGGGTGTGAGAGGCCGTGGATGATGTCAAATACCTGGCGGCGTGAGGCTGGAACCAAAGAGGGGGCTGGCCTGTGCTGATGTCACAGAGCAGGCTGGGACCTCCCTTAAGGCGGGGTCACGTCCGCCACTTGAGGGATGTGATGGCGGTGCGGTATGCTGGGGTTTCTGGGTCGGCGGCCTGTTCTCTGGCAAGGTCCTGGTAGTCTACACCAAGCTGCACTGCGTTCAACTCGACTCTGGAGAGGGCGTCTGCTACTGGGATTTTTCTTGCCGGGAGGTACCTGACGGAACAGGTAAATTCGGCTATGGCTGAGAGGTGGCGCTTTTGCCTGAAGACCATTTCGTCCCCTTGCTTCGTGAAAGCGTGAACTAGTGGCTGGTGGTCTGTGAAGATTGTGAAGGCGTCCTCCAGGAGGAACTTGAAGTGCCGAACTGCAGCCTTTACATTTTGCAGGACGTTCCTGCCTCGAAGGTGCTGTATCGGGACTCTGCGGGATTTGAACTTCTTGCTGAAGAGAGGCGATGGGCTGGGGCGCCGTTGATAATTTGCTCCAGAACAGCACGCAGGCAACGTTACTGGCGTCCGTCGTCAGCTGGAGCCTTGGGATCCTGGTGTGCCAAGGCGGTTGCCTTGGTGAGCGGCTTTTCGTCGGGGAAAAGGCCTGCTGCTGGCTGGGTCCCCAAGACAGGGACTTGGTTGACCTCTTAGGACTTCCGTCAGGGGGCCGTGGTGTGCGCGATCCGGGATGAAGCGCCTTAAGTTGACCATCCCAAGGAACTCCTGGACGGCCTTGATGGAGGTGGGTGTCGGGAATTTTGCCTAGGCTGCCACTTTTCGATGTGAAGAGGGCGGACGCCTGTCGGAGATACCTCGTGACCCAGGAACTCTGCTTTCTGGACGCCTTTTGTACACTTGTCAAAACGGACGACGAGGCCGTTTTCTTGGAGGCGCTGGAGGACTGCTTTGATGTGCCTCTGGTGTTCGCTTTGAGACCTGGAAAATATGAGAATGTCGTCGAAGCAACGCATAAATTTTAGGTCCCCAGGATGCTGTCCATGAGCCGCTGGAAGGTGGCCCGGCGTTCCTTAGCCCGAAGGTGGAGAAGGCGAACACATAGGACCCAAGGGCGTGATGATGGCTGTCTTTGGTATGTCCTCTGGCGCAACAGGTACCTGAAAATAAGATTTAAGAACTCAATTTAGTGAATATTTTGGCCCCGTGAAAGGAGGCCGTGAGGTCTTGCATATTGGGCAGAGGGTAGTGGTCGGGCTCCGTTGCAATGTTGAGCCGTCTGTAGTCGCCGCAGGGTCTCCAAGCCGTCCGGTTTCTGCACCATGTGGAGGGGGAGGCCCATGGACTGGAGGCTTTCCTGCAGATGCCCATCCGTTCCATCTCCGCGAATGCTTTTTCGCCTCCTGCAGGCGCTGAGGGAAAGCCATTAAATGCATGTGTCGGGGCCCATTTTAGTCACTATATGGTGGTATATGCCGTGCTTGGATCAATATATTTTTTAGCGGCTTTCGGGCTTAAACACCTCGGGAACTCCGACAGAAGGTGTGCGTACTGGTGGGGGGCGACTTTTGAGGTGATGGTGGGTCTGGGTCCCGCCGTTAACGGAGAGATCGGCAGGAGTCGGGATTTAGGAGTCTGGCGCATTAAGACTCAGTCGACTAACAAGGCGAAGTGCTTTTGAAAAGTCGGCCCCCAGGAGTGGGGTTTTCACGTACCCCGCGACGATGAAGTCCCAGGAGTAATTCTGGCCAAGGATGGAGATCGACAGGAGCCTGGTGCCTTAGGAGAGGATTCTTTTCCGTTGGCGGTCGTCAGGAAGGCGGCCGGGTCTGGTGTCTTTCCTCTCTGGATGCTGGGAAGACCGACTTGAAGGCTCCTGTGTCGACCAGCATCATCCTTTTGCGGAGAGCGGATTTTCTTAAGACTCAAAACCTATGTTTTTTTGAGGCCCTGGGTTTTTCGGTTTGCCATGGCTGGAACTGTCCTGCTGGCTGGCGCCGCCACTTTTCTTTTTTTTGAGCGGTTGAACGAGCAGGGCGGCAGGCAGTTTCGGGCTTTTCTTTCCGAACCACTTCTTTGATAGCGACAGAATTTCCGGGGACCACCGTCTACTGTGGTTGGTGGGCGTTTGTTAAAGCGATGGCGTTTTAGCTGGAATTTACATACAACTCAATCTTCAGGCTTTTCGGAGCCTTTGACCGGCTTGGCCGGTTTTAGCCGTTGTGAAGCCTTGACTTAAGTCTGTGAGGTGTTCTTGCCGCCTTTTGAGGTCCTCGACAGGCATGGTGTAGGGGTCAAGCGATCTTTTTGCATTTCCGGAGGTTGGCGAAGGAGGAATTTCCCGTATGAAGCTCAATCTCCTTCTTTCTTGTTGAAGGTTTCACCGAGACTGGTGTTGACAGGAGATCTGCGACCATGCCCCTAGCGTCTCTTTTCATTTCTGAAGGTCGTGGCGTGGGTTATTCCTTAAGGTCGATCTCCCTACGGCCCGTTCGGCGATGGGCAGGGAGCAAGCTTCGAGGAGGAACTTTTTGTAATGCTGTATGAGGGTGAGTGACTCGGGTATCCCAGATGAATTTGTTGTACTATCGTCCTCGGAAGGGCGTTGAGCACTGTGTAGGCCTGGAATTTCGTCCGTAAGAGGTCCGCGATTCTTTTGAAGGGCTCTCCACCCTGCGCGCAGCCAATCTCGATGGGTTGCCCCTTTTAAACGGCGGCTTTTAGGGTGAGGGTTTCATCGCGAATTGTGTTGCCCGCCTTTCGTGTGTTGGGCGCTGGTGTGGAGTTGCGGGAGGGCCTTACTTTGCGGGGCTTTTGTATGTTGCGATGGGAGGTAGGTAAACCGGAGTAAGACGGGGTCCGCGTTTAACTGCATGAAGGAGGGATATTTTCCATGCTCGCTCCTTTGAGCCTAGAATTACTGGAGTAGGATCAATCGCCGTAATTTTTTTTCCCGTGTGGGTCCGCTTTTACGCTGATGGAATACGCCGGCGAGTCAGCACGCTCAAACGCTGGTTACAGCACCGTGTTTAGGCCGCTAAGAGCGTTTTTGGAGAAACCCTGGAGCCAAGACTGAGTCGCCGTTTGAGTGAGCTAATGGCTCCGGGATACTTTTTTCCGGGGTCACCACTGTAAAGGTGTCAAAGAAACGAGCAGGTAAAGGTTACTGCTGGTTTATTACAGATCCAACGGCTTATATTGCGGCCGACTCAACGCCGGGCCGTGAGAGACAATGGAATTGACTGTGACCTGAGGTCGAAACAATAAATAATAATATACAGTGAACCTTTTCAATGTTTCTTTTGGCCTGAAACATACAGAGACACAATATAGATACAGTCTTGATGCCTGTGAATAAAGAAACATTGATACACTGTGACATTCGTATAAATACCATAAAGTAAAAATGACAAAAATTTTGACCTGGCACGTTTTAGCGTGACTAATTTAGCTTGAAGAAAACGGGAAGTCACCAAAGAAAAAACAAGTTTCTTCAGCCTGGAGACTTGAGACTCAATGGCCCCATAAACACTATCCTCTTTTGAAGGTTTATTTTAGCCTGGACTTTGCATTATATATTATATATATTTTCTTTATTTTTGTATGTTTCTTTTAACTATATATTATATATAGATATATATATATATATATATATATATTTTGATATATATATATTTATATGTATATCCTTAAGAATATATATCTATCTATCTATCTATCTAATCTATCTATCTATCTATCTATCTATCTATCTATCTATCTATCTATTATCTTATATATATATATATATATATTTATATATATATATATATATCAATACATATACATTTACATATACATTTATATATTACACACACACTCACACACACCTTATTCAAAATGGAGAACAATACTTTTGTATCTGTTCAAAGTTTCTTAAAGGCAGGAATGCCTTAAAACTCAAGTATTTAGTGACGATTCTTGCACTTCAGCAGATTCTTGTTATACCTGAAATTACATGGATGCTAAATGTCATTATTAATAATGTATAATTGCAACGATGCAAAACTTCAATTGTTACTTCATCAATAATCACCAATAGGCTAATGCAAATACTCACCCTGGGCTGGTGAGTCAGTACACAACTGGTATGGAATTATTACTTTTATATTTTCGATAAGATTTTGCAATACCTAGAAATAAACATAGATTTCCCCAACTTGACCGCTTTCAATTTAACGTTTGAAGTGTTTATTCGTTTCGAGTTACGATCAGACCTAGTGCAGCTGTAGTCTGACTACGACGGCAAGAGAATCATGAGATTCGAGCACGCCCATAATAAATAATTAATGTACACCGTAACCTCCTCACTTTATCCACTTTTTTTTTTTCAAAGGACCCCTTTCAAGAAATCTTACTACGCATTCTCACACTCGCCCTCCTATTTCTCTGCAGGTTTTCGTCGTGGCTGCTGCCAAGGTCTATGGACCTTGGCTGCTGCAATCACTATATAGAAACCATCAGCTCTAATGGCCTGGTTCGGATTTCTCATCCCATCGTACACCGACTTCCCTTTTGGGATTCTTTTAGCCTAAATTTTCAAAAGATACAAGCACATTTCATCCATGCTAAATTCCATTACTAATATTGTTTCATTACAAAAGGAAAAATGCTCGATAGCCTATGATTTCGTTGTCAGTCGCTAACGAGTGACTTTCCTCAGAACCGAGAAGTTAGCTGCTACTTCCGTAGAATTCACACAAGTGCTACGCGATTTGACAGTCGGTATTCTTCTCTGGATCCTGCTTATTCACAAAGTACCTGTTCAAATTTGAGACATCGCGTAAATTTATTCCATTATTAATGTTTCATAAAGGTCTATTAATGAATGGGTTAAAGATGTGAAAGAACGATTGCCTTACCTCATAGAAGTAGGATACCAGGGAAATCGGCCACAGACGACAGAGTTTCTGCCGTCAAATTTTCCGCCGCTCTCTTCACGAAGTTGGAGTGATGGCCTAATTCCAAATGCAATTCATTATCAGTAAACCATTCATAAATGTAGAAACGGTTCTTTCCTTTTCAAAATACAAAATTTTTTTACCATTTTTCCAAGACAACTCCCTATTTTACTTTCTTGCCATGTGAATATACTGTACATGGAGGGAACAAATTTCCGCCATTTCCGTCATCTTCGAAGTGTGACGTCATCATCCGTTTCTCGGACGAATTTCCCCCAAAATCCAGCACTGTAATCTTCAGCCCATTCTCTTTTCCCTTCACATTTGTTTTCTTATTTTCCTTCAGTGTACTTTCCTTTAGGGTCAAGCCAGGCCCTTTTTTCTTTCATTTTGAAGGTTGGGTTTCTTTGAGTCTGGACTTTTCTCAGGGTCAAGCTCCAATATATTTTACCTCTCCCTTTCTTTTCCTCGGTTCTGTTACCCTGGATTTTCTTTAAGACTCAATCCCCCTACTTTTCTTTCACTTTTGAAAGTTTCTTTTAGCTTGAAATTTCCTTAAGACTCAATCCCCACACTTTTCTTACCCTTTTGAAGGGTTCTTTTGCCTGGAATTTCCTTAAGGCTCAATCCCCCTACTTTTCTATCTATGTTGAAGGTTTCTTTTAGCCTGGAATTTCCTTAAGACTCAATTCCTCCACTTTTCTTTTCATTTTGAAGGTTTCTTTTGATCTGGAATTTCCGTAAGACTCAATCTCCCTAATTTTCTATCCCTTTTGAAGGTTTCTTTTGGCCTGGAATTTCCTTAAGACTCAATCCCCCTACTTTACTCTCCCTTTTGAGTTTTTTTTTTAACCTGGAATTTCCTTAAGACTCAATCCCCCAACTTTTCTTTCCCTTTTGAAGGTTTCTTTTAGCCTGGGATGTTCGTAAGACTCAATCCCCCGACTTTCTTTCTCTTTTGAAGGTTTCTTTATCCTGGAATTTCCTTAAGACTCATTCCCCTTAATTTCCTGTCTATTTTGGTTTCTTTTAGACTGGAATTTCTTCAAGACTAAATCCCTCTACTTTTCTTTATTTTTTGAATGTTTCTTTTTGCCTGAAATTTCCTTAAAACTCAATGTCCCTAATTTTATTTCCCTTCTGAAGGTTTCATTTAACCTGGGATTTCCCTAAGATTCAATCCACCGGTTTTCTTTCTGTTTTCAATGTCTCTTTTAGCCTGGAATTTCCTGAAGACTAACTCCCCCTAATTTAATTTACCATTTTGAAAGTTTCTTGTAGCAAGGGATTTCCTGAAAATTCAATACCCCCACATTTCTTTCCTTTTTGAAGGTTTCTTTTAGCCTGGAATTTCGTGAAGACTCAATCCTGCTGATTTTATTTCCATTTTGAAGTTTTTTTTTTAGTCTGGAATTTCCTTAAGATTCAATCCCCCTACTTTTCTTCCCATTTTGAAGGTTTCTTTTAGCCTGGAATTTCCATAAGACTCAATCCCCCTACTTTTATTTCCCTTTTGAAGGTTTCTTTTAGCATTGGATTTACTGAAGACTCAATCTCCCTAGTTTTCTTTCCTTTTTGAAGGTTTATTTTAGAATGGAATTTCCTTAAGACTCAATCCCCCTACTTTTCCCTCCCTTTTGGATGTTTCTTTGATCGTGGAATTTCCCTACGGCTCAGTCCCCTTATTTTATTTCCCTTTTGAAAATTTATTTTTCCCAGGAATTTCCTTAAGACTCAATCCCTCTATTTTTATTTCCATTTTGAAGGTTTCTTTTGGCCTGGAGTTTCCTTAAGACTTAATCCCCATACTTTTCTTTCCATTTGATAGATTCTTTTAGCCTGAAATTTCCTTAAGGCTCAATCCCTCTATTTTTCTTTCCCCTTTGAAGGTTTCATTTAGCCTGGAATTTCCTTAAGACTTAATCCCCATACTTTCCTTTCCATTTTAAAAGATTCTTTTAGCCTGGAATTTGCTTAAGGCCCAATCCCTCTATTTTTCTTTTCTTTTTGAAGATTTCTTTTAGCCTGGAATTTCCATAAGACTCATTCTGCCTACTTTTCTTTCCTTTTTATAGGTTTCTTTTAGAATGGAATTTCCTTAAGGCTCAGTCCCCTTGGTTTCTTTTCCTTCTGAATGTTTCTTTTAGCCGGAAATTTCCTCAAGACTCAATCCCCTACTTTTCTTTCCTTTTTGAAGTTTTTTTTTCATCCTGGAAATTCGTTAAGTTTCAATCCCTTTACTTTTCTTTCCTTTTAGCCTAGAATTTCCTGAAGATGCAATCTCCCCTACTTTTCGTTCCATTTTGAAGATTTCTTTTAGCCTGGAATTTCCTTAAGACTCAATTCCCCTACTTTTCTTTCCCTTTTGAAGTTTTCTTTTAGCATGGAATTTCCTGAAGACTCAATACCCGTACTTTTCTTTCCCTTTGAAGGTTTCTTTTAGACTAGAATTTCCTCAAGACTCAATCAACTTACATGTCTTTCTATTTTGAAGGTTTCTTTTAGACTAAAATTTCCTTAAGACTCAATTTCCCTAATTCTCTTTCTGTTTTCATGGTTCTTTTAGCCTGCAATTTCCTGGAGACCCCATCCCCCTACTTTTCTTTCCCTTTTCAAGGTTTCTTTTAGACTGGAATTTCCTTAAGACTCAATCCCCCTGCTTTTCTTTCCATTTTGAAGTTATTTTTAGCCTGGACTTTCCTTAAGGATCAATCCCATTCTCTTCTTTCTCTTTTGAAGGTTTATTTTAGCATGGAATTTCCTTAAGACTCAACCATTCCAGTTTTCCTTTTCTTTTGAAGGTTTTTTTTAGACTGGAATTTCCCTAAGACTCGATCCCCTACTTTTTATCGGAATTATTAGAGAACACACAGCTGGATATCCCATTTTCTAAAAGCACTTTAATTGAATTGATTAAGTTATGTGTGAAAGAATGTAAATTTGAATTTAATGGTAAATTTTACTCACAAAATTTTGGTATGGCAATGGGAAACCCTCTATCCCCAGTGTTAAGTAACTTATATATGGAATTTTTTGAAAAAAAAAAAATTAAACAACATAATTCCACACAGAGTAACATGGTTTAGGTATGCTGACGACATAATTTGTGTATGGCCAGGGAACGAAGATGTAAATAACTTTTTTGCCAAGTTAAATCAATTAGTACCATCAATTAAATTCACCATGGAAATGGAAAATGATGGGTGCTTACCTTTTTTGGATGTCCTCATATGAAGAAATAGTAATGGGTTTAAATATAGTGTGTATAGAAAACCCACTAATATTTCTTCCTATGTGCATTTCTATTCTGGACAAAGCAGTAAGGTTAAAAAATCAGTCTTTTCATTTATGTTTTAAGAGCATTACGTGAATGTATCCCTGAATATATTGATGAGGAAATAGATAAAATTAGGAATGGAATACAGGCAAGAAACTGAAATATCCTGACAGTGTATTAAACAGTGCATTTCAATCGGCAAAAAAGACTATGTATCAAAACCAAAAGGAACCTTACACCTCAAAAAATTTGCTTGTACTGCCTTATAATAATAATAATAATAATATGAAAGATATCCCCCATCTTCTTAAGAATTTTGGTGTTAATGTCGCATTAAAGAACAATAAAACAGTGAAACATGTGCTTATCAAGAACTCCCCTGACAGTACTAAAGGGTGTGTATAGAAAATTCCTTGCAAGTCTTGTGACAACTTTTATATTGGCCAAACGGGTAAAGCACTGGAAAAGAGAATAGAACAACATAAGCAATGTGTGAGATATGCACAAGGGAACAGTGGTATTTTTGTACATGTTAGTGATAACAATCATGCTATCAATTGGGAAGGGGCAAAAATGGTTGGACATTCTAGTAACACACTGGAACGGAATATCATTGAATCTAGCTTTATAAAAGAAAGTTACAGCCATAATATGAATATCAGTCAAGGGATGTATAAACTTGATCCTTTAATATCAAAAGAAATTTGTAAATTGTTTAAATTTTAAGGTAGGCCATAGAGATGTATGTAAGTAAGATTATCATATTTGTAAACACAGTACAGGGCCAGCAGTGCTTATGACTTTTCCAAACTCCACCTCCCTGACACCTGTCAGGTGTGGGTCTGTTGTCGCCTATGGTCAGTATGTTTATCAGTATTGTCCCCTGAGAGTATATTGTGATTTTTAGCCAAATGAGTTTTGAAGGCCACTCCTACCCTGACACCGGCCTGTGGGTGGATATGTAGTCTCTAACAGTTGTATGTTCGTCAGCACTGTTTGTAGTATATATATATATATATATATACTGTATATATATATATATATATATATATATATATATATATATATATATATATATATATGTGACTGCTAATACTCTGTATCAGTCCTTCGTCAATGGCTTGGAAATAAAGTCGAAACCAGTCAGGACCTTATTTTTCACCTGTGGTAATGTGTGATAAATGAATCAGGTACAAAAAGTGATTATAATCATCATATATATATATATATATTTATATATATATATATATATATATATATATATATATATATATATATATATATATATATATATATATATATATATATATATATATATATATATATATATATATATATATATATATATATATATCTTCTTCTTATATATAAAAGTGAATGTTCGCATGTTTGTGCGCTATAAAAATCCGAACCGCTTGACTGATCTACAGTAGACAAAATTTGGCATGTGGCCATCATTTGACCCAACTTAGAAAATAGGGTAGGTTTCAAACTGCACCCCTTCCCCTTCCCCTTTCTGCCATCCCCCTTCCCCCTTCCCTTTGTAACTTATGTGGTAAATAAACTCTGCTAGTTTATCATACCTCATTGCATGTACTCAAGACCATAGAAATATATTATTGAAAATTAGGTTTAGTGGGGATGTGTTTAGGTTTAGCAGGGGGTGTGTAAAGGTTTGGTGGGGGTGTGTTTAGGCTTAGTGGGGGTGTGTGTTTAGGTTTAGCAGGGTGTGTTTAGGTTTAGTTGGGGCTGTGTTTAGGTTTAGTTGGGGCTGTGTTTAGGTTTAGTTGGGGTTGTGTTTAGGTTTACTGGGGATGTGTTTAGGTTTAGCAGGGGGTGTGTTTAGGTTTAGTGGGAATGTGTTTAGATATAGTGGGGGTGTGTTTAGGTTTAGTGGGGGTGTGTTTAGGTTTAGTGGGTGCTGTATTTAGGTTTAGCGAGGGTGTATTTACTGTAAGTTTGATGGGGGTTATGTGCATGTGGTAAGATTTAGTGGGGGTTGCATTTAGGTTTAGTGAGGGGTGTGTTTAGGTTCAGTTGGGTTGTGTGTTTAGGTTTAGTGGGGATGTGCTTAAGTTTAGTGGGGGATGTGTTTAGGCCTAGTGGGGGTGTGTTTTGATTAAATGGGGGTTGCTTAGGTTTAGTGGAGGTCTTTCATTTAAGTGGAGGTGTGTTTAGGTTTAGTGGGGGTGTGTTTAGGTTTAGTGGGAGTGTGTTCAGGTTAGTGAGGGATGTTTTTAGGTTTAGTGGGGGTGTGTGTATAGGTTTGGGGGGATATGTTTATATTTGGTGGGGTGTATTTAGCTTCAGTAGGGGGCATGTGCTTAGGTTTAGTGGGGGTGTATTTAGGTTTGGTGAGGGGTGTGTTTAGGTTTAGGGGAGTATGTTTAGATTTGGTGGGGTGTGTTTAGCTTTAGTAGGGGTGTGTGTTTAGGTTCAGTGGGAGGGGTGTTTAAGTTTATTGGTTGGTGTGTTTAGGTTTAGTAGGGGTGTGTTCTGGTTTAGCAGAAGTGTGTTTAGGTTTAGTGGGGGATATGTTTATGTTTAGTGTGGTCTGTTTTGGTTTAATGGTAATGTGCTTAAGTTTAGTGGGTGTGTTTCAGTTAAGTGGGGGGTCTGTTTAGGTTTAGTAGGGGTGTGTTTTGATTTAGGGATGTTTAGGTTTAGTGGGGGTGTTTTGATTTAAGGGATGTTTAGGTTTAGTGGGCGTGTGCATTTAGGTTTAGTTGGGGGTGTTTCAGTTTAGCAGGGACATGTTAATCAAAACCATACCACGATGTACTTCCTTTCTAAGGTAAAAGGTCAACTATCATTCAGAGTATTCCTGGTCAATGCCAGGTTGGTCAGCTATTGCCTTCAGATTGTTTCCCAGTAAAGGTTGTTTCACCTCTTGTTTTCTGATGTAGGTGAGGTGACGACTGATGGCCCGTTTCTGACTACAGGCAGTCAGTAATAGTATGGGGACCTGATAAATTCAAATCAGCATTGGGGACTTTGGTAGAGTCAGTAACGGTATGGAGACCTGATCAGTATTAAGCAGCATGGAGGACCTTTGTACCAGATTTGGGAGTCTGTAATGCCAATATGTTTTGGGACTCGGGACCTGCAGGGTGAAGCGCGAGTATGAGGTCCAGCAGAGCCAGCTATGTCTGGGGTTGCAGTTCAACTGCTTTGATGAGAATCAAGGCTTCTGGTTTGCAGCTTCAACTGTGTTGCAGTTTCGTCTGCAGTTGCATGTGTAGCTCCGGCTGTGTGCGTATTTGCAGGTGATCTTGTAAAATCCCCGCTCAATGGGTTTTCTCTAGTGATCCTCCTGTTTTCTGTGGTGCCTTTTTCCCCTGACCTTAGGTCGGGGTACCTAGCCATGTTTTATTTATGTAAATATGCATTTATTACTTACTCATTTATGCTCTTTTGTATTGTACATGTGTCAGAGCATTGTTGTGTCTAATCTGTTAATTTTATTTGTCACGTTATCTGTATTTACCTGTCCTGTTTCACATTGAGAACAACTGACCTCGGGTCACCTGTATGTCCTTGTATGTCTTTGTTCTGACGTCTGCACACCACTTTATAAGCGGCCTGCTCCCTTAATAAACTAGCAGTCAATGTTTACCTGCTCTCTCTTTTGCACCCTCTCACAGTGGTGACCCCGGAGCCATTAACGGACCCAAATGGCGACTTAGTCTTGGCCCGATGAACTACCCCACGCCCCTAATGGACTAACGACGGTGCTTTAACAAAGCGTTCGGGCGTACTGACCCTCGTCGACAGATCACCGGCGTCATTAGCGGACCCACATGGCACACTCCCAAGCGTGTATTGATGCAAGTGTAACTCACACTCCGAGTGAGAGTGCAGAAGCGAGCATGGGCGCAGACATTCCCTCCCACATACAAATAGCTGCGAACTTTGCAGAGTCTGATATCTCCCTCACGCAAAACCCACTCATGCCCTCCCCCATGCCAAGCCTCACGCACTCCTCCATGCCGGTACCCGCACCTCGCGCGCTGCCCTTCCTGACGGACCAACCGAGGTCCGCCCTCGCCATAAAGCTGCCGCCGTTCACACACAACAACCCGTCATCACGGCTCTACAGGGTCGAGGGGCAGCTCAGGTTGGCAGGCCTGACCGACGAAGTGCTGCAGGCAGACATCGTAATCAGCGCCCTCCCGGAGGAGATTTACAGGAAGATCGCCCCATGGGTGTCTACCGCAAGTCCTGCCACCTACCAAAAGCTGAAGGCCTCTCTTGTCGAGACCTACTCCCTGCCGATCTCAGAGAGAGCCGCCCGCGCCCTCGACCTCGCCAAGAACCCCTGGCAGGAAGAACCCTGTAGCAGACGCCCTCTCAAGGATCGAACTAAACGCAGTGCAGCTCGGGATTGATTACGAGGACCTCGCCTGGGAGCAGGCCACCACAACACCACCGCCTACAACCCCACGGCCAATGGATTGGTGGAAAGGTTCCACAGGTCCCTGAAGGCATCCCTCATGGCCCGCCCGCTGCACCACCGAGAATTGGGAGTACCAGCTGCCCTGGGTCCTCCTCGGGCTGAGGACCGCCCCCAGAGCCAACAGTGACCCGTCTGCAGCAGAAAAAGTCTACGGGGAGTCTCTCGTAGTCCCGGGCAAACTCATCATGGGGGATCGCCACAACCTGACAACCCAGAGGCTCTGTGACACGGTCGGAAAGTTCGCCCCCTGCCAGCGGACGCATACCAACAGGACGACACCTTTCACGCCTCCTGGTTTATCCTCCACCACCCACATCTTTGTCAGGAATGACGCCATCTGCCCGCCCTTAACCAGGCCCTACAGGTTGTCCTTCCTCATGCTGAAGAGAAACAAAAAGGCATTCCGGCTGGCCATCCACGGGAAGAACGACTGGGTGTCGATAGACCGCCTCAAGCCCGCACTGTTGGAGGACATCGGCAACCTCGAGTCACCTGTATGTCCTCGTATGTCTTTGTACTGATGTCCGCACGCTGCTTTATAAGCGGCCTGCTCCCTTAATAAACTAGCAGTCAATGTCTACCTGCTCTCTCTTTTGCACCCTCTCACAATCTCATTTGTATATTTGCTGCGTGACACATTTTCCCCGAGTGCCTGGAGTATCCTGCACTATTTATTGCAGAAAGTTTGTGAACCTAAGGTTGTTCCCAGTGTTGTTTTTCCAGTTATTATTCCATGAATGTTTTTTGTACTCGGGAGATTTATGATATTGCGTTTTTGTGCCATTTTTCGTTATGTTGTGTTAACCCTGCTGTTTTTATTATCTTTATTATAGTTTATGGTCCCATATTGTCCATGTGTAATTTTTTTTGACACAGGTTTTTTTAATTGTACCATTATGAATCTATCCTCAGAAAAGCAAAGTTGGTCTGGTCAGTACCTGGATGATTGGCCATTAGAAAAGCTAGATGTCATTGGCACGTAAGGCACTTGAACATTCATGGCATGTGACATAGAGCCAGGAACCTTACCTTACGGGAGAGGATGTTTATGAAGGAATAAGACTGGAAAAATAAAAAATGGAAAGATGAAACACATCATAATAAAGAACTATCCCGTAGTTGTGGCAACATTATATAACAGGGCAAAACGAAATGAGATTGGGAACAAATAGCCCAGGGCAGGTCATCACTCATCGGATGGGTGAGTTACCAGATTATCTTGGTATAATTCTTGATATGCCACCTTGTCCAGTGGATATATACAAGAACCACCGATCTTCTGCTCCGAGTGGAGCTTTTGGGGAAACTGAGCCTGGAGGTGCAGGCGTTCAACACAATATACATTTTGTGCATGTAGATGGGATTCTGAACTATGTAAACAAAAACAGATGGAGGACAAAGAGTAATCTCACGGTGTGTGAATTATTGTGGGTCACCATAATGCCAAGAGTACCCGGTGCTCAAAATACTCCAGCCAATGGCGACTTTTAGTGGGGGTGCAGACCAATAATTGATGGAGGAAACAGCCTCTCAGGTAGTAATCATTCACTTGAAGTGGACTTCAGAACAAGCAAGTCCATTGCCATATCTCAAAATGTCCAGTCCATGTGAGGGCTACAAAGGAGGCCCAAGGCTAGTGATATGGATAGTGGGGCACCTGCGCTGACACCCAAAAACAAGTCTATGGATGGAAGAGTTATTCCGCCCTCCTCCTGACAAACATAACCGTGAGAGGTAAGAGGGAGACCGCCCCTCCCCCCTTATAGTAAGTGATGAAAATAATGAACTCAGCCAAAAGTTACAGGATATAGAAAACAGCATACAAGAACTCATGAAAAGTCTTCAATAAAACATCATAAGTTTGAGTCGTTGCTGAAAGAACAAAATAAATATTACGAGGAACTCAAGGTGGAAATCACTAAAAAGAAACCGAAACAGGAGAAACATAATCAGCAGGAGCGAATAATTGAGTTGGGCAATGATTCATAGCTATCTAGTGATATTAAAATGAAACTAGAAAATAAGAAAAATATTTTAGCAGACCCCGAGACCACTTAAGATGGAAGTGAGAAAAAGCGAACTAAAATTCTTGATGTAGCACCAATTCTGAAAAATCTCACTTTTACCAAGTTTAAATTATTGTTTTCAACAGTGCGAGTAGCCTACTTGATGACGTTCAAGAAAAGAAATGCTATTGGTGGAAGTAGTATATAATGCAACAAATCAAATGATTTTTAAAGGTAGAATTTGTGATCCTTATTTCAGTGCTTAAAATTAAGTCATCAGTTCTGAGCTGGATGTGAACTGTCTTAAAAAGCATAATGTTGATGCACAGTATTGTGCGCTAGAAAAGATACAGATATTATTTGCTTGCAAAAGACACTGACAGATGATTCTTTTAAAGCCCAATTCCCTGATTATGAAAGATTTATTCTTGAACATCAAAATAATATCAGGGAATTAATACTATATGTTATAAATATTATTCCACCTCAGCTGTTGACAACTGATTTTTAGAACAATTCAGAATGCATAGGAATAAGAGCAGTATTAGAGGGTTCCATTCTGAACATTGTTAATCTTTATGCCTTGAACGGAGAATTGGACACACAAATTTCCAAATTTAATATATGAAGAACCAGTGATGTCTGTAGCGATTTAAATACATGCCATCCTACTCTGAGTTCTTTAGGAGGCCACTGCAATGAAAATGGAGAGAGATGGAATGAATATACAAAGAGCTGTCAACACATCAGGGTCTTTGGTGGTAATGAAATCAACACACAGGAAGGTAGGAAGGCTTGGCTATGTATGTAAATATAAAGACCAGTACAAGAAGTTCTTGGTGGAGACAGTAAATTCTTTGGTTTCTGGTCGTTTTGCATTAAAGGCTGTAGCTGGTGTTAAGAAAAGATAAGTACATTAAAATACCCCATTTACCTAATGACAGATTACTGCTTAATCTCTATGGTGAAAAAGTATAAAAATACAAGGTGTCAGACACTAGAATCCTAGACTTTGGAAATGACTTACAGTAACAAATAGAAATTAACAAAACCAAAAAGGAGACGTAAAAATATCAAGGGTAGTGCTGATGGTCTAAAAATGACAAATGCTACAAGGACGATCCCAGTGTCAAATATTGTAATACATTAATGTGTATTATGTGTCCCGTAGGTAGCAAAACGGTCACAATGATGAAGACTACAGAGCTCTTCAATTTATGGGGGAGTAGTGCAGAGAAATTAATATGAAAGACAGAGGAAAAACTTTGACCAGTTTTGTTGGAACTATCCTCCATGAAACGCCATCCCAGAAAGTATAGAAATGCATTGATATTACAGGAAGCGCTCACACTCAAGAGCAGCTAATGAAATCTGCAAGGCAAAGCAGAAGAGCTGGTGGAGAGATGTGCAGCCTGCCTGATAGAATAAAAAATAAACTAAGGTTAAAATCAATACTCAGGATTACGTGTGAATACTACTGAGTTTGAATTCTTGCAGTCAAAAAAGAATTCTTGCAATCAGTAAAGAAAGGGACAGCGCTGAGAGGGATGGGGTCACCTATGGCATACACTCAGCCTTGATAATGGTGGAAGACAATCCTCTCCTTAAGCTTTTCAGTGTGATTTACAGGAATTGAATGATACCATACCACTGGAAAAAGGTCATACTGTGACTGTCCCCAAGCCTGGAGACCCAGGGAACTTGAGACCAATATCTTTGGACTCTTGTTTCTATAAAATACTAGAAGAATAATTCCGAGCAGGCTTCTAGGTAAGATTGATGGTTTATTTCAGCCAAATCTAAATGGGTTCATAAAAGGAAGAAGCACAAGCTTCTGCATGCTAACAATTCTTCAAAATATTCTCTGTTCTTAGACATAAAAATAACTTTGACAAAGACAATAGACAAATAATCCTGTGTGAGTTGAGAAAAATTGGTGTAAAAGGTAAGTTGTTAATATGGATTAAGGATTATCTAATAGAGACAGGATGAGTTGCATACTTTTCTGTAAAAGACTTTGAACTTAGGACACCTTGAAGAGGTGTTTTGCATCTAACCTTGTTTAATGTCCTTGTTAATGTTACTGTTAATTAAGTCACTCAGAGGAACTACAGTTATTGCTCTTGCTATTGTATCCTTACTCAGGCTACCAACTTCTCTCCATCGGCAAGATAGCTGCTGCAGTTGCTGCTGGTGGCGAGGAAGCGGCTGACGACAACGGTGATGAGGCTGTTCCACAACGACTGCCCTTACACAAGCTTATGCGAACAGCCTTCAACACAGTTATTGAGTGTAAGATGTATTAGCTCATGAACCTGCTAGCAGCGCCTAAGCGCCGCCCATATAAGTGACGTCATTGTCACAAGCTATCTGTACTTCCGTCTTCCACTGTGAGTCAGTTGTAATGAAGATACGAAACCATAATGAGTATCATTTGCTGATCCTGCCTAGCATTAGACCCAACATGGCACAGTGAATGAAGAAATAGGACCTACAGCCATATCCATAGTACAGCATGGCACCACCGCCGAGACGACCCTCGTTTGCATCCCCCAGGGGCAGAATTGCAAGGACAGGAAGTTCAGGAACCGGCGTCAGGATATCGCCGGCTTCAATGCTGCAGGCTCAACACGTGTTACAAACCCAGCAACAGGCCATCCAGAACCTTCAGGCTGAGATAACAGCGTTGTCACTCCGGGGTAGCAATGTCCCCCAACCAAGGATCCCTTCATCAGCAGCTCCAGAAAAGTGTGAGGCTGAGGTATCCCCTGCAGCCTTCAGGTCTTGGAAACGGTCAATGGAGTGTTGGTTGCAGCTATGCAAGGTGAAGCCTAACGAGGCTGTTCATCACATAAGGCTACATTGTGTCTCGATATTGCAACGTGCACTTGATTCTAGATATACCGACGCGCAGTGGAGTGCCCTCTCTACTGAAGGGGCATTCAATGCAGTTAAGCAATTAGTGATAAAAGCTTCTAATCAAGCAGTGCAGTGGCTAGAGTTTTTTGATTTGGCCCAAGAGCCTAGTGAGTCCTTTAATGATTTTTTTATTAAGTGTACGCATAAAAGGCTACCGATTGTGCATTCACTTGTCCTAATTGTAATCATGATTTATCTGAATATATGCTATTGCGCAAGCTCATGGTAGGCCTAAGTGATAAAGTGCTAAAAGGCAAGTATTTCAGTCGTGTAATGATATTCGTGATATCGACTCCTCAGAGTCATGTGCAGTGCGTTTGAGGCCGCCTGTGACGACGCCCTTCGTAATAGGGCATGGCCTAGCAGCTTCCCTAGAGCAGCTGCTGCGAAGTGTGTGAGGAAGAACCCGAGGTGGCTGCCGCCCTTAATAAATATGACAAGAGTGCCCCTGTGAAAGTACAATCACGCCCCTGTGGTAATTGTGGTATTCGTCATGCCTCTGGGTATTCTTCATGTCCCTCAAGAAACACGACATGTCACGGGTGCGGTAAAACTGGACACCTGAAGAATTGTTGCAGAGGGCGGAGTGCCAAGAAAAACGTCAGTGGTCTGGCAGAGGAGTCGGACCTAGTGAGTGCAGTGACTGCAGCTGTCGTAGCGGCAGAGGCAAGGTTGCGGAATGAGCCGTCCCCACAACCCACTATTCGTGTTGATGTATACTTGGCCAACTCAACTGAGTGGTCCGGTGTATGAGCGGTGCCGGACACTGGTGCCCAGGTTTTTGTTGCGGGACCCGCTGTTCTTGCGACGTTGAACGTGAAACCGGCTGCGTTGAGGTTGAAGGGAGGTTTGCGAGACTTTGCCAACCTACATCTGAAGTGTTTAGGGTCGACCTTGTGTACTATAGAATACAAGGGGAGGCACACAACCCAGGAAGTGTATCTCGTAAAGTCTTCCATTGACTTTTATCTATCCTTGGACGCTTGCAAGAAACTAGGTCTTGTGCCAGAAACGTTTCCAAACCATGCCCCCTTCTCGGACTCCGCCCCCACAGCTGCAAGTGCGACCCATACGTCCGTCGAAGCAACCGATCAATCTGCAAGACCGTCGACCATCCCGTTTTCCCCTACTGAGGAGAATATTACCAGATTGGAAGACTGGTTATTAGCCCATTTTTCAAGCACGACCTTCAACACCGAGAGAGAGCCCCTCCCGGTAATGGAAGGGAAACCCCACCGTATCCACCTATTGCCTGATGCAGTTCCTTATGCCTGCCGAAGTCATGAGGATGACCCCTGCCCCAGAGTATCCGTTCCAACAGACCGTCATGGACCTGTTTCAGCTTGCAGGACACACGTACATGGCATACTGCGACAGGCTTACAGGCTGGCTAGAAATAGCCCACTTCCTAATGGCACCTCGTCTGCAAAGGTCATGACAAAACTTAGGAATTACTTCACTCGGTGGGGAGCACCTGAACAACTGTCTACGGACGGCGGCACCAACCTAGTGAGTGAAGAAATGATGGCCTTCTATAGGAGATGGAGAGTTGACATACGCCTATCATCTGCCCACTACCCGCAGTCAAATGGGAGAGCCGAGGCCGCGGTTAAGTCCGCAAAGAGGATAATTAGAACAAGTATCAGTGGGACTGGGAGCCTCGATAACGACAAGGTGTCACTGGCCATGCTACAGTACCTGAACACGCCCTTGAGGGGTATAAATAAATCTCCGGCACAACTGGCAACTGGGAGACAGCTACGAGATGGTGTTCCGACCGCAAAACTCAACTATATGGTAGACCGCCACTGGAGAAAATCCATTAGAAAAAGAGAACGTCAAGTAGCAAAAAGAAATAAGAAGATAATTGACAGCGGCACCAACAGGAGGCTCACGCCCATACAGCCAGGCACACACTTTAGCGTTCAGAACCAGATGACTAAGGCCTGGGACAGGCTGGGAATTATAGTCGAGCAACGACCTCATAGGCAGTACACAGTAAGATTAGATGGCAGTGGGCGTTCGTCGATAAGAAACAGACGACACCTCAAGGTCATTGAACTGCCCGCCAGTGAGCCAACAGGAGCCACTCCTACCGAAGACGAAGTGGTTCAGAAGCCTAAGTCTTCCCCATCAACGCCAAAGGTACGGCCCTCAAGGAAGAGAGAGGCCCCTGCCTGGATGAACGATTATGTATAATTAACCATGCTTTGATTCTGCATTTTACAAGATGAAAGTGTTTTCTTTTTTTTTCTTTTACTGAGTTTAAATGTACCTTGAGTTCGTATTTGCTGATGTGATGATTATTTCACTTTATATGTTAGTGCCACTGATGTTGAACTCTCTCTCTCTTTCACTCTCTCTACTTTTCCATCATCTTAGTGTTGCCATTACTCGTTATGATTGTGGTTTGCCATACCTGTCTTGAATGTTTTTCTTTAAAAGTGTTAGTCATTTCGCTTGTCATATTGTCTGTCTTTAGTGTTGCCAATGTGTTGTCAGTGATAAGTCGGAAAATATTACCCTCTTCGTGATATTTTGGGAGGGAGATGTAAGATGTATTAGCTCATGAACCTGCTAGCAGCGCCTAAGCGCCGCCCATATAAGTGACGTCATTGTCACGAGCTATCTGTACTTCCGTCTTCCGCTGTGAGTCAGTTGTAATGAAGATACGAAACCATGATGAGTATCATTTCCTGATCCTGCCTAGCATTAGACCCAACATCGAGATATTGGAGAACCCAGCATGGACCCCATTGACTTGCCTAGGGCCTTGGACATGGCTGCACAAATACATGGGTTTTGAAGGGTTGTGTGTGCCAAGCAGACTCACCTTTCATACCGTCAAAGTACCTCGACGGCTTCTTCAGATCCCGAATCCCCAAGCGCCCATGCCAATTGCTATCCACTTCTTTGGTAACTCAGTCCTTCAGCTTGGAACCACAGCCAAGTACATTTACTGCTGCCATTGTCAATATGCAGGGCTTCTTCAGCCAAGAATCTGATGTGTCACTGCCCCACTTCAGTGGCCCTAACCCTCTAGGTACCTCTATGTCTCTTCCAACCACTTCACTACTTAATGTCTCCCAAGAGTTGTAGGAGGCAGAGGAATAAGATGCTGGCCTGGACGACACAGTCATGCAGGTGGAGGGCGAGGAGGTGAAAGAAGGTATCAGTCCAGCACAGATCATTCTTTGAAAAGTAAAAAATGTCTCTGGAAACAATAATTGTATTATTATTTTGCTTTGCTAAGAAACTGTGGCAGTGTGATTTGAGATCTTTTGTTGTACCACTATCATCACAATGACGGTAGATTGGTATAATTTCTGCAGAGACATTTGTTGTGAAATTCTGCTGGCTGATTATACGAAAATCAGTGGCCCTGCTCATACTGTTGAGATAGACGAAAGTAAATTTGGGAAATGGAAGTACAACCGTGGCCATAAGGTTAATGGAGCCCGGGTGTTCGGTGGCATTGACTGACAGACGCATGAGACCTTTTTCAAGGTCGTTCCAGACCTCTCCACTGAAACTCTGCTCCCAGTGTTGTTCAACAATGTACTTCCAGAAACCATTAACATATCTGATTGCTGGAAGTCATACAGCGACATCCTGCTTTTGTTATGCTGCTTACTTGCTTTTTTTTTTGGCGGGAAAGTTGATGTCCTGAAGTCGTTCACTGGCTCCTGCAGGATATTTGTATATCCAAGGGACGCACCTAAAGCTCATTAACAATGACTCAAATGAAAAATTGCATAGAATAAAACATGTTCAGCAAGCCGAAATCTACCCAAAAAATAACTTACCTGGGAAGTTTTGCGTGAATTTACAGATCAACAATTTTTTCAGCGGAACATAACTTTTTCTAAATAACCAGTTGACATGAACCCAACCTGACTGCAGGAAATTTAATTCCATCCAGTCGTATGCACCATTGACCCAGGTCATTCCCTAGGGCCACGGATTAAATACATATAACCGATCAGAACATGTCTGATCAATATGATTCATAGGGCTATGCCCCGATGCACAGTCACCCTTTCTTTCTCTGTTTACCTGCCGAGATGGAGAGTCACAATAGAATATTGTTCCCTAGAGTAACGTCTGTTGACAAATTTAGTTTCTGTACTGATCTTTACATTCCAATTGTACTTGAATTTCTTTGAAATACTGGTGAATTTACTATGTGGCTGTACCAAGAAGGATTACCTGATGATTATTCCGGATTGTGTACCACGTGTAACGTCAGAAACAGATGATTTCTCCAAGATGGAATCAATCCCAGCACTGGACAACCGGTCTACATGTGGAGCTGTGTAAATCGTAAGTGCCGAAAGAAGATATCAGTCTGGCATGGATCGTTCTTTGAAAAGTAAAAAATGTCTCTAGAAACAATACTTGTACTATTATTTTGCTTTTCTAAGAAACTGCAGCAGTGCGATTTGAGATCTTTTGTTGTACTGCTATTATCGCATACGATGGTATGCTGGTATAATTTCAGCAGAGAAATTTGTTGTTAAATTCTTATGGCTGATAACAAGAAAATCGGTGGTCCTGGTCATATTGTCGAGATCTATGAAAGTAAACTTGGGAAATGGAAGTACAACCGTGACCGTAAGGTTGATGGATCCTAGGTGTTCGGTGGCATTGACCAACAGACGCATGAGACCTTTTTAAAGGTCATTCCGGACTGCTCCGCTGAAACTCTGCTCCTTGTGTTGCTGGACAACATACTTCCAGAAACTACTATCATATCTGATTGCTGGAAGTCGTACAGCAACGTCTGGGATCATTATTTCGCGCATAATGCAGTAAACCACAGCATTAACTTCGTTAGTCCTGATGGCCCGAGTGTACACATGAACACTATAGAGTCACAGTGGGTCATTCTCAAAGGGAGCATGTTACCGAGACACGGTATGCAGAAAGAACTTTGCGAAAGCTATTTTTCTACATACTGCATCCAGAAGCAATATTTAGAGGCTGTTCTCTGTCCATTTCGGGCATTTCTGGATTTAAATAAACGTGTCTATCCACTCAAAAGCCGCCCGACGTCCCCAGTCTCTGATTTACTTTCCCAGCCAGTAACAGTAAGACCTGGATCAAGTACTTCCGATTCACCTGATCATCAGCCCGCTGCAAAGAAGTCAAGACTGGTACCCTCATGGTCAGACAGCAGCGATTTTGAGTAAGGTAAGCAGTGCATTTCTCTTTTTTGGAGTTTTATGTCATTGCATTATGAATTATGATGATTTGGACCTACTACCATTAAGGGGTAGCCTAGGCCAGTCAACATGTTCAAGTCACTGCGTTACAACTGTGGGGGGTCCAGGGGGAGTGAAGCCCCTGGCCAGGTCAGGGCACAGCACCCTAAGTCAGTTTAAGTTGGGTTGGGTTATGTTAAGTTAGGTCAGGACAGGTAATCTAGGTTTGGTTAGGTCATAGCAGCTGCCAAAGCATGTGTCCGAACAAATCATTAGTCCTGTCGACCAGAATGGTGGGACCAAAGTATCTACGCATTTAAATTAATGGGTTCAAAGGTGGGGGAGTCCGGGGGGGGCAAAGCCCCATGGCCATGTCAGGGCACAGCACCCTAAGTCAGGTTAGGTTGGGTCAGGATGCAATATTCTAGGTTCGATTAAGTTTTGGTTAGTTTGAGTAGGTCACAGCCTGTGACAGAGCACATGTCTGAACAGATCTTTAGTCCCCACGAATGTATGTAGAGTGGTGGGTCAGCCTGTGAATTACAAGTAATGTTTCTTATGTAGGAAAGCAGTAGCCTAGGCTAGCAGTGTCCGCAAGTACATTAGGTAGGCTACCCGAATGTTGTAGCCTTTTATATGCAGACTGGCTGGTCAGCCTTTTGTATGCAGTGGCGGTCAGCCTTTTGTATGCAGAGTGGCGGGTCAGCCTTTTGTATGCAGAGTGGCGGGTCAGCCTTTTGTATGTACAGCGGTGGGTCAGCATTCTGTATGCAGAGTGGTGGGTCAGCCTTTCGTATGCAGAGTGACGGGCCAGCCTTTTGTATGCAGAGTGGCAGGTCAGCCTTTTGTATGCAGAGTGGCGGGTCAGCCTTTTGTATGCAGAGTGATGGGTCAGCCTTTTGTATGCAGAGTGGCAGGTCAGCCTTTTGTATGCAGAGTGGTGGGTCAGCCTTTTGTATTTACAGCAGTGGGTCAGCATTTTGTATGCAGAGTGGCAGGTCAGCCTTTTGTATGCAGAGTGATGGGTCAGCCTTTTGTATGCAGAGTGGCAGGGCAGCCTTTTGTATGCAGAGCGGTGGGTCAGCCTTTTGTATACAGTGATGGGTCAGCCTTTTGTATGCAGAGTGATGGGTCAGCCTTTTGTATGCAGAGTGGCAGGTCAGCCTTTTGTATGCAGAGTGGCGGGGTCAGCAGAGCGGTGGGTTTGTATGCAGAGTGGCAGGTCAGCCTTTTTGTATGCAGAGTGGGTCAGCCTTTTGTATTCAGCCATGCAGAGTGGTGGGTCAGCCTTTTGTATGCAGAGTGGCGGGTCAGCCTTTTGTATGCAGAGCGGTGGGTCAGCCTTTTGTATGCAGAGTGGCAGGTCAGCCTTTTGTATGCAGAGTGGCGGGTCAGCCTTTTGTATGCAGAGTGGCGGGTCAGCCTTTTGTATGCAGAGTGGCGGGTCAGCCTTTTTTTGTGGCGGGTCAGCCTTTGTATGCAGAGCGTGTGGGTCAGCCTTTTGTATGCAGAGTGGCAGGTCAGCCTTTTGTATGCAGAGTGGCGGGTCAGCCTTTTGTATGCAGAGTGATGGGTCAGCCTTTTGTATGCAGAGTGGCAGGTCAGCCTTTTGTATGCAGAGTGGTGGGTCAGCCTTTTGTATTTACAGCAGTGGGTCAGCATTTTGTATGCAGAGTGGCAGGTCAGCCTTTTTGTATGCAGAGTGATGGGTCAGCTTTGTATGCAGAGTGGAGGGTCAGCCTTTTTATGCGGTGGGTCAGCCTTTGTATGCAGAGTGGCAGGTCAGCCTTTGTATGCAGAGTGGCAGGGCAGCCTTTTGTATGCAGCGGTGGGTCAGCCTTTTGTATGCAGTGATGGGTCACTTTTGTATGCAGAGTGATGGGTCAGCCTTTTGTATGCAGAGTGGCAGGTCAGCCTTTTGTATGCAGAGTGGCAGGTCAGCCTTTTGTATGTACAGCGGTGGGTCAGCATTTTGTATGCAGAGTGGCGGGTTAGGCTTTTGTATGCAGAGTGATGGGTCAGCCTTTTGTATGCAGAGTGGCACATCAGCCTTTTGTATGCAGAGTGGCGGGTCAGCCTTTCGTATGCAGAGTGGCACATCAGCCTTTTGTATGCAGAGTGGCACATCAGTGATGCAGAGTGGCAGGTCAGCCTTTTATGTGGCACATCAGAGTGGCGGGTCAGCCTTTCGTATGTACAGTGGTGGGTCAGCATTTTGTATGCAGAGTGGCGGGTCAGCCTTTTGTATGCAGAGTGATGGGTCAGCCTTTTGTATGCAGAGTGGCGGGTCAGCCTTTTGTATGCAGAGTGGCGGGTCAGTTTTGTATGCAGAGTGGCAGGTCAGTCAATTGGGATTTATTGAAATTGTGGACATCATATACCTTCGTGTCTGTTTCCCCCCCCCCCAACCCCAAAAACCCTGGTTTCCTAACTGGTCCCCCTGACTGTTGTTAGGTTTCCTTCAATTTTTCATTTTAACACTGTCACCTCAAAAACGTGATGAATAGCAATTATTTCATTTCCAGTATCAAAACCATATAATGCCAATTTTGTTAGGTTTCTTTTTTTTTTGGCGGGAAAGTCGCCGTCCCGAGGTCATTCACTGGCCCCCAGGGAAAAGTGAGTACTGCCATATGCTGAAGTTTTCCTTCAAAATAAGTTGTAATTGCAAACGATGATGGGTGAAAGACTGGATAAAGAGAAAATTTAAATTGCATAATTATGATATTTACGACTTAGGGCCAAGCACTGAAATCTATCAAGGTGTTCAACATCTTTGAAATAGGTGACCAAGAGGGTTTGGAAAAGATAAGAAGACAAGAATAGGTATGAGAGTGCAGATGAAATAAAGGTTGACTGGACAGAATGGATCACCAAAACTGTATGAACATTGCTTACAGTTTCTGCAAACAGTATCACCGTATAGGGTCATTATGTACTTAAAGTATTTACACCGTTATTTTCCTTTGTATTCCTGCTCTTTAAATTGTAGAACTAGCCCCTCAGTGGGATGGCTGGTGTCACACTTGACTGTCATTCGTGGATCGTAGGTTCGATCCCAGGCGTTGCTGTTGAGTTGGTGACATTAATCTAATCTTGGGCAGTAGTTGTAGAACGTTGAATGACTAAAGATTCAAAGTGCTTGTCCTGATGGCCCTAGACTTATCTAATGATTTTTATGCAGTATATGTAATGAATTACAAGGACAAGTCTTTCCTCTGGTTTAGCCCCCGCTGCGCTTAGGCTCTTTGCTAGCTTTTCTGCGTCCTTTAGAAAAAGCTGTTCATAACAAACCATGAAGAGGGTCCATAGATATCCTCAGAACTAGCACCACTTCTTTTAGAGTCATGAATTTTGTTTAGTTCCTTTCTGAAATTGTTTCTTGAAGTGTTCAATTTCCTTTTAACATCATGATGGTGGCATCTTTTTTCATTAACCTGAAAATTTCTAAAAGTTTCTCGTACGCAGTATTTCTTTTATCTTTCCCCGTGTCATTTTCATTTTGTATGTCCTAAAATTCAGGCATATCTTTGCAAATATCAAAGGATTGCTGCAGCTATACCTCGCTGTCTCTGTTTTCAGAAAGCGTTGCCGTCTCGGTGATGAAATACACTCCTCAGTGAAGGTGAAAACACTAACATGACTGAGAGACATTCAAGACAACAGATGACCAGTCTTTCGCTCATTCCATAAGCTCCGCCCACAAGAATGACGCGCGCGAATGACGGACTTCGAATTATTTACAAATCCATCATTCATGGTTTCTGTGATTGACATTCCATTATTCCGCTGTTCACACGGTCAGTCAGAATGACATTCATGGAAATTCTGACATTCCGAATGATCGTGTGAACTCGGATTAACAGAGCTGCCTCATGAAAAGAGGCAGGATAACGATGACTATTACATTTATACTTTAACTGCTCAGCTGTGGATAAACCGCTGTGCAGAAATAAAAACCAACAAAATAAAGCTAATTCACACACCCACACTGAAGCCGACACAGCAGTGTGTTGAATGCTCCTGTATACATCGTAGCAATCACTTCTTTCTTTGCCTTCACTCTCTCCATTTGCTGTTTCCAGTACCTCTTTTATGTCAGACTTCCTATGTTCTGCATGTAAACACTGTGTTTGACATTTTAAAACCGCGCTTGCTCCTATGCTTGTGAACAGATGCTGAAAAAAAGTTTCCTTAGTATGCTACTGATATCCTATTTGGGCATAAGAAAATCCTTCAAGTTATGTCTTATAGTTTAACTGTGCTAATGATGTACAGTAAAGGATATCTGCACATAAAAACGCTTTTCCCTCATATTGTTCTACAGATTTCAGTACGTTTATAATAAGATGAAAATTCCTCAGTAAATGGCATTCATTTAATTTCTCTCCCAAAAGGTGGAAGTATTTGTGAGGAGCAACTTCAATGAGCCAGGATCTGAGTTCGAGCCTTGGGTTCCTGACGACTGGATTCCAAAGTAAGTATGTTTATACTCGCTTATCAAAAACTTGCGTAGACATTCAGTGAGTAAAGAACATTCACAGATTTAAGGTCATCTCCTATCTTCAACCAAAAATATGTCACAAAAAATAAACAAATAAAACCGCATGTGGACTCTGACCTACTGTACAAGGCAAAAGTGCTGATACTTTTGCCAATAAAGTTGTCCTCGCGGTCCTTGGGGAAGGCGGCTGCCTTTGGCCGTCTGTTTTCCCCGATTGGCTTTTCACCTGTTGTGCTCTTCTGTCATTCTTTTTATATTACATCACCATATTGCATAATGTTTTATAATCTCTTGTTTCCTGTTGAGGATCCTTTTCATGACTGCCACAAGAAACTTTCATTGTATTCATTTTTCAGAGAGTTGCCATTTGTTTTTACATAGTTCTAATTAAAAGCGAAATAAATTGAGAGTGACTATTTTTGTTTCGTACTCTTTCAGTTCCTCTTCGTTTCTACTACAGAATATAAGGTGTTTTGTTAGTTGAATTATCAATTCACGCTCGAAAGGTGGATAGGCTGCTGCATTTTGGTTATTTCGTTGTTTAAAACTGACTGGCAGAGTGATCTGATTCTGTCAACTCACTTTGCAAGTCACTCAGTTTCTTTTTAGCCTTCAGGATCATTTAGCTGTGTTAAGATAACTAGTGTCTTTGACCTCGAAATCTCTCTGTCTATACCCAAGGCCGCCACGCTCTCCTGTAGTCGTTACATTTGCATATGAATGCATGATCTAATGCTTCATTTACCTTAAAAAAATATATATATATATATATATATATATATATATATATATATATATATATATATATATATATATACAGTATATATAGTTTTTTTATCACATCACCATGACATTTTATGTACAAACATTAAGCTACAAATGTCTTTCAAAATCCAATATCGCGCTACTTCGGGAATATCACCGAATGATGTGCCTAATGGTTAGTGACGTCGAATGGAAGTCGTTGGAGGATACTGTCAGGTTTTCGAGTCACTTAGGTACCAGTCCATTCATCACTTACTGTATAATTCCCCTTCGGTGATATAGGCTATATCAGAAGTAGCGCGAATTGGATTTTGAACATTTGTAACTTAATCTTTATATAAAATGTCATTGGTGATGATAAAAATTTTGACACATTTGTATATATATATATTAATATTTATATATATAAATGTCATATATTATATATATATATAAAATCATATATATATATATATATATATATATATATATATATATATATATATATATATATATATATATATATATATATATATATATATATTTATTACATCACCAAGGTAGAGCAAATTGGTATTAAACAACATTTATGGCTTAATGTTCATGAATATAACAAATATCACGGAGGCATGATAAAATTCATAGACAGCTGATAGCTGTTTGTTTCAAACGTCCCAATCAGCTATCATGGTGTGGTTGGGCTGATGCTGAGGCTAACTACAAATATTTGCACTCGAGAGCCATTTGTACGGTAGAGTTGTGATCAACTTTGACTTCTCTTAACAGCCAGTGCAGACCACTCGCCACTGAAATGGGAGGTTGTCATTGTCGGTGGATGAAATCTGCCAGGCGACTAACCACTAACCAGTAATATTTCCCTTCAGTATTATTTCAGAGGTAGAGCGAATGGGACAGTAAACGACATTTTTGTTTAATGATTGTGAAATAATATATATATATATATATATATATATATATATATATATATATATATATATATATATATATATATATATATATTGTAAGCTCTTACTTATTTGTCAGGCCTGAGTTCCTTGATGGCGTGGTCGACCCTCAGCTAGAGAACTGGGGACGGCATCTACATGAACTATGGAAGTCTCTTGGAAGGAAGATTTCTGCTGTAGTTCAAGAGGAACCAGAAAAGTACTCCCAGATATTTGTGAAGCATCCCGTCATTGTGCCTGGTGGGAGATTCAGGTAATAATATTAAAAAAGTGTTATATCCCAAAACAAGGTGAGCATCCTTCTTTCTTTCTTTCTTTCCTGCCTGTGTAATCTTCCCACTCTTACAGAACAAATCCTTTTGAATACAGAAATCGTCACAGATCCTTGTGAAAAAAATGTCCTCATGGCGTAACCTCTTCTGACTTTGTTGGTAACCAAAAACTGGATCTGGTGAAAATAAAATGTCTAACATGTTAGGAAATGTATAATAGTTATGTGATAAAAACACTAAATGTTGTACATGAAATATTTGGGGAAGAACAGAACAGTCCAATAATCTCATGGAAGGAATTTCCACAATGGTTTTGAGGAACTCCGCAGGACCATCCTTTAGTGTTTGAAGATGGCTCAGATCTGTATCTGTGTGTGCAAATTTCCGTAATGAAAGTACAGTATCCCATTCCTGATGGTAAGTTATATCCCATTTTAGCTTCCTAGTAACAAGTTTTCAAACAAAAACGTATGGTAGCGTGTTTAGGGAAGTAAAGTTATTGCATTATTGTCACGGCCAGAACGGGGACCATTTTTATTGTAGCAGCAATGAAATTCGAGGTAGCTCTTTCTTCATGCTTTGGTATCTTAAATTTTTATACAACTGAGTAGTTACTTTTCGAGTATCAAGAAGTGCATCACAGCTTACTCTCAACTAGACTGCAGAATTGTGCTACCAAATAGAGAACATCGTTGCTCCAGTATAAATGACTAAGTTTTTCAATTATATCGATGAAACGCCAAGTAACGAGGTATATTTCAACTAAGCACCACTGACTTTGACAAATATTATGTGGGTTCAGGCATGAGCACTCGTATTTGTGGAAGGAAGAGGGTGAAAAAGGCTTTCTTACATGAGTGAAGGTGGGAATGACGATATTTTGAGGATTCTAAACTGTTATCAGTTTGCTGATCCTGTGATGAATCGAAAGTCGACAAACCGATGATTTAACCCTTATCGTGGTTATTTGGGATCTGTCTGCTGGACACACTTTCTTTAGAACAGCTCATGTCGTTGATTAAATTTTGACTGATAACGGACATATACCAGAACCTTTCTTTTGTATTGTTAGTGCTCTTGTAAAACCTTATTGCCTCATCCAATTAATAATGTGGACACATTTTCTCTGTTTCTTGCTGCACATCTCTGAGTTGCTTATCTTAAGGGCCCCACAGACCATACGGCCGGCAGATCAGGTTCTGTTCTAACTCCGGTGTTCGTGGTACCTGTAGATAGACATTTGGATTCACTTTAGTTTGCCGAAACCTGGTAGATGAGGCTGTGTCAGCTCCGCTCAGTGATGACACTATAGACTGCGCTCTTGCAGCAGAAATTGGAAAACCCCAGCGAAAAGGAAAACCTGGATTAATGAATTGAAACTTCACCCTGGTGACTGGTTTCATTATCCGAGAATGGACGAGCAGACCGACCTGGAATTATTATATATGGTCTCCCCGCTTCTAGAAATAAAAAGCACACTTGTACAAGACAACCAATATCACTGTACAAGAGGTTGCTGGACACACTTCGGTGCCACAAGTCGTTCCTTGGGGCATATAATCCCAAAGACATGTAAAGCTTTTATTCAAGTTATGCAACACGAGTTTACAAAGGTAAAAAGTAACTATGTTGCATACACAACATCCTGCATAATCTAGTGGTATATAGTCTAGTATACAGTAGGTCTATGATCCGTTAAAGCAGAAAGGCCCTAAACCTATGTTTCTGTAACCAAGTAAGAGTGTGAGAGGGTGCAAAAGAGAGAGCAGGTAGACATTGACTGCTAGTTTATTAAGGGAGCAGGCCGCTTATGAAGCAGCGTGCGGACGTCAGTACAAAGACATACAAGGACATACAGGTGACCCGAAGTCAATTGTTCTCAATGTGAAACAGGACAGGAAAATACAGGTAACGTGACAAATAAAATTAACAGATTTAGACACAACAATGCTCTGACACACGTACAATACAAAAGGGCACAAATGAGAAAGTAATAAATGCATATTTACATAAATAAGACATGGCTAGGTATTGTGACCTAAGGTCAGGAGAAAAGGCACCGTAGAAAACAGGAAGTTCACTAAAGAAATCCCGTCGAGCAGGGACTTTACAATACTCCCTCCCCCCAAGACGTAGGCAACGTCTGATTAAAGCAGGTATCTGCTGGGGCGTTGGAGAGGGCTGTGGCTCCGCGATGTCAGCTGGGGGGTGCGTTGCATGTGGGGGGAGTTGGCTGCAGCGCTGCCTGGGTCCGGGGCCTTATGGGGGTGGCCACGCGACTTTCTTGTGGGCGGGGTGGGCTGCGGGGGCGACGTCTCCTGTGGAGGGCGTTGAGGGGTGTCGCTGATGTCCTCCTCCAACAGTGCGGGCTTGAGACGGTCTATCGACACCCAGTTGTTCTTCCCATGGATGGCCAGCCGGAATGCCTTTTTGTTTCTCTCCAGGATGAGGAAGGGTCCCCTGTAGGGCCTGGTTAAGGGTGGGTGGACGGCGTCTTTCCTGACAAAGACGTGCGTGGTGGTGGACAGACCGGGAAGCATGAAGGGGATTGTCCTGTCGGTATACGTCTGCTGGCAGGGGGAGAACTTTCCGACCGTGTCACAGAGCCTCTGGGTTGTCAGGTTGTGGCGATCCCCCATGATGAGTTTGCCCGGGGACTACGAGAGACTCCCTGTAGACTTTTTCTGCTGCGGACGGGTTGCCGTTGGCTCTGGGGGTAGTCCTCAGCCCAAGGAGGACCCAGGGCAGCTGGTACTTCCAATTCTCGGTGGTGCAGCGGGCCATGAGGGACGCCTTCAGGGACCTGTGGAACCTTTCCACCAATCCGTTGGCTGCGGGGTTGTAGGCAATGGTGCTGTGGTGAGTGGTCCTCAGCAGGCGTGCCAGGGCGGTCGACAGCTTGGACAGGAAGGCTGGGCCCCTGTCTGTTGTTATATGGTCCGGGACACCGAACCGGCTGATCCAGCTGGAGAGGAGGGCCTCAGTGCACGCACTGGCGGTGCTTCTTCCATGGACGTCGCTTCGGGCCACCTGGTGGAGCAGTTGATGACTGTCAAAAGATACCTGACCCCGCCTGATGGGGGAAAGGGGCCTACCACGTCAACATGGATGTGTCCAGAACACATTCCTGGCTGGGGGAAGTCGCCCACCCCCGACTCGGTGTGGTGCCCTACTCTGCTGGTCTGGCACCGGATGCACTGCCTCGCCCAGGTCGTTGCATCCTTCCATATGCTGTGCCAGACAAACTTCTCTGCCAACAGCTTGACCGTCATCCTGCCGGAGGGGTGGGACAGCCCGTGGATGATGTCGAAAACCAGACAGCGGCAGGAGGTGGGTACCAGCGGGTGGGGGTGGCCGGTGCTTACGTTGCTCAGCAGTGTTGGCCCCCCAGGGGCGAGGGGCACGTCCTTCCACTTGAGCGACGTGATGGTGGTGCGGTAAGCTGGAACCTCTGAGTCGGTGGCCTGCTCCCGGGCGAGGTCCTCGTAGTCAATCCCGAGCTGCACTGCGTTGAGTTCGATCCTCCAGAGGGCGTCTGCTACAGGGTTCTTCCTGCTGGGGAGGTATCTGATGGTGCAGGTGAACTCCGCGATGGCTGCGAGGTGCCGCTGCTGCCTGAAGGACCATGCATCCCCCTGCTTTGTGAAGGCGTGGACCAGCGGCTGGTGGTCCATCCAAATTGTGAAGGGCGTACCCCCCAGGAGGAACTTGAAGTGGCGTACTGCCCGGTACACTGCACAGAGTTCCCTGTCAAAGGTGCCCACCCCAGGACATACACGATGGGGAAAGGAGGGCTTATAGGGTTTATCAACATTCATAATTAATCAAAACAAGAAAGATCTCACCGGGAAAACAGCTCAACAGCAGTCACGGCAGAGAGCGAGAAACATGTCTGCAACACATGACGGCCGAAAGCAAATTGGAGTGTTTACACCTGGGCAGGCAGTACTCCCGCCTCCCGGACAGTAGTTAACTGCCTAACCACCTTGTTCGAAAGTTCAACAGCCGTTTCCAGCTCTGCTGAAAGTAATTCCTAATGTAAAGGACAGACTGTCTGTAGCCTATATCATGTCGGAGCAATTGGTATTTAACATTGCTGTATTAGGCTGGAGGGTTTCTTAACATTTCTGGTAGACCTCCTAACACTAAATGCATTTTCAACAGGTATATACTACAAAAATAAGTGAGGTCATCTTTATCTCTGAAAGACACTTCATTTCCAGTTTAGCTGACAATGCCTTCATTGACCCTCTTTGTTTCAATAAGAGGGTGCAGTACATTAGTGGGGTCAACATTATTTTCTCCAAACTCAAATTTTTTTACTGGCACTAGGGCTTAATTCCTTCAAAAACCTTCTGTTCCTCCTTAATACATTACCATTACACATTTTTAATACATTACCATTGCACATTTCATCATCATATGTTCTTGGTTCATTACAGTTTTGCCTAATAGTACCTGGGACCCAAAATTGCTCATTTGGTTGTTCTACTAACACTTTCATACCAGGTAGCAACTCTGGTAGTTCAGAACCCACATGTTGTTTATAATACCTTGCAACAACTTCGCTTTTATTCAACAAGGATTCGTGATCTTCCATTTTAGAAAGATTCCAACCAGATTTACTTGGCAAATTAGAACGAATCTTCCTACTGTAAAAAAGCTCAGCAGGACTGAGGGTTCTGCTGTCTACTGGAGTACTACATAAGCATAGTAGAGCCATCTGAGGATCATTATCTGACTGTTTTGCCTTTTTAAGGACAGATTTTATCACCCCTAACACTCATTCAGCAAAGCCATTACAGTACTCTGGGGGTAGCAGGGGCTGCTGGTAATGTGTTCAAAATCCCAGTTCATAGCAAAATTTCTGAAATCCACTGAAGTATCGTTGAGTATCGTTGTCACTTACAATCATTTTGGCGCTCCACAAACTGAAAAGATATCTTTGAAAAACTTTATAACTTCAGTATAAGTGGTTATCCTTAAACCTCGAACAATATCAATTTTACTTTAATGATCTACAAGCAAAGCGTGACTATGACCATCTAATTCAAATAAATCACTAAAAAATATTCCCCAAGGCTGGGATGGAACATCATGTGAAATCATAGGTTCTTTCCTGGTACTTTTGGCAGTTTGCAAGCAGATATGGCAATCTCTCACAGTGGTTTCTATATCAGCCATCATATTTGGCCAATAGATATAATCTTTTGCCCTAAGCTGTGACTTTATTACTCCCTGGTGACCCACATGCATTCTTCTCTAGTATTCTTTCCTATATACATCATTGATTACTGACCTATGACCACTGTATACCAAACCATCTTCTACAGACAAGTAGTCTTTCATTGACCAATAAGGCCGAATAACCTTGTGGTACTAGTTTTGACTGAGCTGGCCACCCATTAACAGTTTGTTGTCTTAGTACTGACAATACATTATCTTGTTGGCTGGCACAACACAGTTTCTGTATCTGACCAGCAGATATTTGAACCATATGAATTGCTTGTTCTAGTTTTACATCATGGCCTGGTGATGGCTGCACAAAGGATAAATAATCAGCATAAATCATATCTTTCCAAGGCTGATATCTTATACTGTACTTACATCATGGGGCTGAATACAGAGTAACATTCTCTGTTACCATGGGGGAGCAGTACTCAGTTGCTTCAAAATAATACTCTCCAGTGGCTTATGATCACTATACACAACTAATGACTTACCAGACACACAAGTATGGAACTTCTCTAAACCAAAAACATCAGCTAGGAGCTCTCACTCCATATTTGCATAGCGAGACTCAATATGGGCCAATGCTTTGGATGCAAAGGCAATGGGCTTCCAAACTGAACTAGTGGGCCTATTACAGAGGCATTAACTTCAATCTTTACAAGCATATCATGATCAAAATAAACCAAAGTTATGTCTCTCATCACCTCTTTTATCATTTCAAATGCCTTCTGATGCTTATTTCCCCATTCCCATTCTACATCCTGCCTAAGCAACTGTCTCAAAACGTAAGTCTTATCAGATAAATGAGGAATATGAGGGCCTAAATACTGGATAAGACCTAAAAATCTTTGCAGTTCTCACTTATTCTTTGGTGCTGGAAGGTTACAAATATCATACAAGTCCATAAAATTCAATAGAATCTCTCAAAATATGGCACTTTTCATACCTAAACACCAAGCCATGTTCTTTGGCTGCTTTCATAAGCCATGTAGTGTCTGGTTGTGGCCAGCTCCTGTCTTACCATATACGACAACTTCATCTGCTATTCCAATAATCCCCTTACCTACTCGTCCCAGTATATCATCCATATACTTTTGGAATAACTTACAAAGCCTGAATTTTCCAGCAGGACCATTAAAAGCGTACAACTGACTGCTCGCATCATCAAGAGAAATACTCCAACATCCATTTTTGCATCTAATTTTGAAAACACTGTTGCACCAGCAAATTTCAGACTTATTTCCTCAAGAGTAGGATTCTTATGGTAAGAGCATTTGATAGCCTTATTCAGATTCCTAGGCTCTAAACATACCCTTAACTCACCTGAAGCCTTTCGAGAAAATGCTATGGAATTAAATCAGTCACATGAAAACAGTGTCTGAGCATTTAGTTATTATACCCAGTTTTTCCATTCCCTCTAGCCTTTTGCAAATTTCTTCCTTCTGAGTAGGACTTACAACAGGTATGGCATCATGCTTTAATTCGATGATGTATTTTTGTAGAAAATTACCTATATCCTCAAAACACTGGATACATTTTGTTCAGATCCTTTTCATCCCCCTATGCACCTATCTACACCATTAGGCATCTCATCTGTGCCTTTATTGCACAACTCTTCTTTAACCACCCTATTACTGGCCCCAAAAGTACAATTATTCACAACAGGAATTTATTCACTCTTAGACACTTTAATGAGTCCTAATTTTTCTGTCAAATTACAGGAAAAAATAAGGGGTCCTTCAGCATCACACACACAAAATCTAGCAGAAACCCACTCAGAGACAACAGATTTAACAGGAATGTCAATATGGTCATAATGTTCAATACAAGTTTCATTTATTTCTGTAAGCTTAACAGAACCGCCTTGTAGCCTACTACATGGATTTTCTTCACCAACATACATCTGTTCAAACGCCTAAGGGTAATATACTACCATTCACACCAGTGTTGGCTTTCACTGTAAGCCTCACAGGCTGGGAAACATCACTAGGTCTGCAATCTAACTTTGCCATAATGAACTGCCTCTCACCTGCAAAAAACTCATCAACTGACAATATCGAAATATGTCTACTCTTGGCAACACTGACAATTCCTAACTTTTCTGTTAGGCTACATGATACTATTTGTTTTAGGCATCTTAAAGGTAAAATATTACCTTTCGCACCTGTATCTGCTTTCACTATTAGCCTAACTTTTTGATAAACACTCTTTGGCCTAGCATTTAATTTGACCATAATGGCATCTTCAACACTACATTCATTATCAGGCCTAGATATCACAATTTCCCCACAGTCAAGTTCGTCATCACTGGTAGCTTTAATATTATTTTACTCGTTTTTCAATAACTTTCCTTTCGTTTTTCTTTCTCTCGATTAAGACCTAACCTTATCACGAGATTTCGACCTATAACACACTGGCACTTTCTTTTGGATCTGCATACAGTAGATCTAAGTAGTATCTCTGTGGCGGTGATTTCCTTCTAACTTGACTTTTCCTACAGTGTTTTGGTTGATAATTATGGATTTACTTTCAATTTTTGTGGCACGAATGTAATTAACCTGTAATTAAGCTCTGAAGTCCATCCAACAGGGGTTTCCATACGCGATCTTCATAAGACAGAGCACGGGTATGTCTGTTTGGAACTTGTTAACGTATGGGTACCGGCGCCCTCCCTGTAAGGTTGGCCAAAATAAGATAACAGGAACAAGGGAAATTCCATTTTATTAACAAAAAAACATATACAACTTTCCAGGACTGCAGCCATATCTGCCATAAAGGCCCAGTGTAGAAAAAGCCAGATTTGACCTGGGTCAAAATTAGGCAGATGGAGCAAATATACAACCTTAAGAAACTAAATCTAAAAATGGAATATTTTCAGACAAATGTTACAATAAATAATAATTTTGTTATTAATGCCGACACCATTTTGTTTTTACATAAATCAACAGCAGAACACTTCCGATGATTGACATGCGACCTTGGCAGTTCAAGGTTAAGGCTGTTCGTTTCCAGTCGGAACGGAGGAGAACTTAGTTTCAGGGGATTTTTTATCAAGACGTTTTCGAATCATTAAAAAAGGCGGAAAAATATTCCCTGGAAATACAGTGAAAACTCACAAACTAATATTTATCACAATACCAAAACCAAAATATTTAAACGAGTGCTTGGGAGGACGTTTTCCTAAGTTTCAAAATCACCGATAAGGGGCGCCTGGGTGGCCCATTGAGCTCCACCTTCTGGATCAGCGTTCGGGCAGAAAGGCTGGTTTCAACCGGTCTATGGAGACCCAATCTTCCCTCCCATGGATTTTGATGCGATTGGCCTTCGAACGTCACTTTGAAGGGCGTGGGCATTCTGTTAGGGGGAATTTGAAATTATTGACGAAGACCTCCTGCAAGATCAAGGCTGGGAAAGACTGGGGTCCTTGCTTGGAAGGATAGACTACTTTTTTATAAATTTGCCGGGCAATCTCCGTAGTTTTCATTGGTGATCTTATTTCGACCAGTTCTCCGGCACGGTCAAGCGTTTTAGACTTTCTCGGCATAATAATTTTCCGTTGCCCGTGGGGGTCCTGACCGACGACTGATATGCGGCAAAATGTTTTCCAATTTTCTTAACACCTTGCTGTAAGGGAGGCCTTCAGTGAACGGTGAAACCTTTCCACCATGGTTGTAAGATGTTGTAATGGTGTTTGGTGCCCAGGATTTACAGCTCCGACAGTATCAGTGCATCAAGTGGATTTTCGGGACAACCGGCTGATCCAGCTGGTCGTTTTTGCGCATGCTGTAGAAGTTCTTCCATCGGCGTTCTGTTACTCTGGCCACCTGTTCCATGCCGTCGACGACTTTAGGAGACCAGGTCCTGAAGGTGGTAGGGGGCCGACGATGTCGACATGGATGTGTACCGTAGGTTTCTCTCCAAAGATCAAAAACCCTGATTCTTGTGGCCTATCTCTGGCAGTGGAGGACTTTGGCCCAGGTCCTGGCGTCCTTCGGATCTTGAAAGAATGAATTTTTCCTCCAGGGCGCGTTAGTTTTATTAGGGTGGGAGAGTGGATCTCTCAAAACGTAACGCCGGGAGGCCGGGATTAAACTGTAACGGCAATTTTGCTGGTGTTAGAGAAGGGTGAGACCTGAATTTTGAAGTGACGTCCCTCCACACCAGGGGGTGTTAACTGGTTTATTGGCGGGTGTCTCTGGGTCGACAGCCTGTTCACAGGTCCTTCGATCCCGAGCTGGATTAGTTGACCTCAATCCTGAGAGGGCGTCTGCTAAGTTGCTCTAGCGGGGATCTACACGGACAGAACAGGAGAAAACTCCGGTAATGCTGCCAGACATCTGCCTTGTTTGTCGTCCCCAGACAAGGCGTGGACCAGATGGTCTGAGGATGAAGGCATAATAAAGGAGGAAGTGTTATAACTTACATCAATGGAAATCGTGCCTCGGTGGGAAATTCTTACTGAAGAAGGCCAGGGGTGGGGTGTGCCGTGCATTAGATTCAAGACAGATTAATGAATACAATGGCGTCTGTTGTCAGCATAACTGGGGTCATGGTGTGCCAAAGAAATGGCGAGGATGACGTTGGAAGGTCGGTCCTGTTCTGGTCCATACATACAGTTTGGCGTCCCTTCAGGGCCTCCGTCAGGGGCCATTGGTTGGCAACACCGGGATGAATCTCCTGTATTAGAATGCTTGAACTCCTGAAGGGCCTTGATTGATGTGGGAATCAATGGCCCTGACCTTAAAACAACGACAACAATGGCCCAGGAAGAAACAGACTTGGAAGTATTGTCATTCAGTCGTTGAAGTGCTGAGGTGTTCCGTCAGTGAAAGAAAATGAGATGCTCTTGTCCAGGTCACGTTCTGTCAGCTCTTGTTTTGTCGCCCCCGTTCACTCCGATGGATGAGATTGATGAACACACACGTGTTTGGAAGAGACGGTGGGATGTCTTCTGGTTACAGGGCCCTGGACAGACGATCATGCATGCATGCGCAAACAAGGTGGTTGTATATGCTCAACCGTCGTTTGTGGCAGTGACTGATGGAATGCGCATGCCGATTGCGCATGCTTACCGTCAGTCTACGAGTGCGCATGCTTGACTGGCTGTCTATGGTTTAGCATGACAGTTTTGCTCAGTCATTTCAAGTCGTCATGGCAGGTAGATCCGAGCATCAGGAGTTTTGGTCCGATTTTTAGCCCTTTATCGAGATTTGCCGGCACTTTGGAAAATCAGAACTCCTTCAGGTGATTGTTATAAGAACAGACAAGCAAAAGGCAGATGGTTACGCTAAATTGGTAGAAAAGATGAAAGAAATAGAGCCAAAAGCGAACAGAAGCTTGGTAGTGAGAAAAATTAATACTTTTAGATCAAATTACAGGAGGGAACTGAGAAAAGTGTTGAAGAGTGAAAAGTCTGGGGCTGGTACAGATGACATATATCTGCCATCGCTATGGTATTTCGACGAACTTGGATTTCTCTACGACCAGAAATGCCAGGAATCCGGATTGTCAACCATTTCGGATGATGATATTGCACGAGAATCCTCGCCTGAAGACCCGTTTTTGGATGTGTAAATTTGCATATTCCATTATTATAATTGTTTGTAAGATAGGAAAATAAAAAGTACTATACAATGCAGTTTTATTTCAGTTGTGTCCCTATAATCGAAGAAATTATTAGAAGTGCCTTTTGAATAATCCTTTTAATTGCATTGGCAGCAAAGTTGCATACCACATGAGAATTAAAAGATATACGGATTTTGACTAGTCATAATAAAATCAATAACTATTCTGTTGCATAAATATTGAATCAATATTATGATAGTGGTGGTCAAATCACAAGAAAACATGTTACCAGTGTTATCAACGTTTTGGGCTTATTACTGAAAATAGCATTTAAACTTATCTCTTACGGTTTTGGTCCCATATTGGTGCATCATTTCCATCTATACATTCTAATGGAATGAGTTGGCCATTCTCTAACCTAAATTTTCAGACGAATGTCTGGTATTTTTATCCTCTAATTCAAAAGGACCTTGCAAATACGCTTCGACATTCCGTTTTTTCAGATAGTTGTGTAGGTAACAGCATGTCAAAGTAATTTTAGATACCTTACTTGGGCATAGATTTACAGCAGATAAAAACTCTGAATCGTGAAGCTAGTATTCCAAAGGCATTTTCAACAACCCTACGTGATCGAGATAGCCAATAATTGTAGATTTCTTGTTCCTTTGTCAAATTCCTTTGAGGATATGGTTTCATTAGATTAACCATTAGTGGGAAAGCATCGTCAGCTACTATAACGTATGGCAATATTTCACTGGAAACAGGCAAAGGTTCAGCCATAGGTATACGTAACTTTTGTTCTTTCAGCTTGTGACCAAATTTGCTGTTCATAAAAAACCTCCATCCGACACTCTACCATTTGCCCCAACATCAACCATAAGGAACTCGCAATCTGCATTGACAAGAGCCATTAAAACAATGCTAAAAAGACTTTTGTAATTATAATAATAAGATCCTGATCCAGCTGGTTTTTCTTATTACAATATGCTTTCCATCTATGGCGCCCAGGCAATGAGGAAAGCCCCATTTTCAGCAAATGAGTTTGCCACAGCTTTCCACTCGTCTTCCGTAGTTGGCATCTGTTGAAAGGAAAAAAGCAAAATTGTCAGAATATAACATACAATAAAAATTGCCCCATATGCATGAAAATGATTAGACTTATAACAATTGGTAGTAGATTAAGTTACCTCTTTTTTTCCTCTTATGACAAAGCATAGTAATTTGCTATTGGTTATTGAAATGGAAGTACATTTTATCTCTTCAATTGTGTAATCTAGGTAAACACTAAGAAACACTATAAAATATATATTAAAAATCTTCATTTAATTCTCATTAGCTAAAATTTTAAAAGAAAAGAAAAACCATACTCGAGTAATGAATATGTTCATATCCTTCAGCAAAAACGATTATTAGTTTTTCATTATTTCCTTTTATTTAGGTACCGAGTACATCCAGAGGTCCCTCTCGTGAGGCAAGTTCAGAAGCCAGAAAAAAAAATGAGGCAAAATATATCGGAGAAAAGGAAACATGAGCTTCTAGAGATAGCTTTTGAGCAACTTCAGAATAAGGATGACCCTTCATATCATTTGGCAAAAACCTGGGCCAATGATTTTAATAAACTTAGTGAAGATCAACAAATATTTGCCAAAAGGCAATTAATGACATATTATACGAAGGGAGATTGGGAAATTTACGAGCAAACTCATTTCAGAATAAATAGTGCTGAAAGCCATTCAAAACCGACAAGATTGCAATCGACGGATTCTAAATACACTCATGAACAGCGAAATGCTCTGCCAGTATATTCAACGATTGATGATCTTTTCAATGATCCACAATACAATGTTTGATTCAACATTTATTTGCATTTTTTGGTGTTGGGATACTTTTGTCAATGGTTTAAGGATGGAATAAATTTTTTACATTGCATTTGTACCATTATTCAAGCATACACTTACCTTGATATAATCTTTCAATACAGATATGAGAGCTTCACATGTCTCCATGATTATAAGTCCAAGGCTTTGAGGCGATATTGCAGTGACGAATTTCAATTCCTCATATGACTGGCCTGTAGCAAGAAAGCGCAAAGTGCTTGAGAGTCTGTTACTTGCAGGGATGGAATCTCTCATAATGGTATTTTCTTTCTTGATTAGTGGTTCCACTCTCTGAAGGAGATCTAGAAATGTTAAATGATCCATCCGACAGATAATTTTCATAGTCTGCAGGTGCTGATATGCTAAGTTCTTGTAAAAGGTTATCGTGTGCAAATGAAGACCGTTTTTAAACCAATCTTTTATCCACATCCTCCTCCTATGTTTTTCTTTGTGTTATCACTCTCTAAAGCAATAATAATGGCTAAGCAAGCTTTAAGCTTGTTCATCCTCTTAATGTTCTTATGCTGACTGAAAAAGATTAACTGGTGCATGCACAATCTTTAGGGTCGTTTGTGGGCTCAGCAGGATGATTGCGATTGCATTCATATGATTGGCATGCATGCATGATCGTCTGTGGGGCTCTTACAATACCTTAGTTTAACCAGACCACTGAGCTGATTAACAGCTCTCCTAGGGCTGGCCCGAAGGATTAGACTTATTTTACGTGGCTAAGAACCAATTGGTTACCTAGCAACAGGACCTACAGCTTATTGTGGAATCCGAACCACATTACAGAGAGAAATGAATTTCTGTCACCAGAAATAAATTCCTCTAATTCTTCATTGGCCAGCCGGAGAATCGAACGAGGGCCCAGCACAGTGCTAGCCGAGAACGATGTCGACCCGTCCAATAGTTTTGAAAAGAGCTCATCAAATTACGACTTAAAAGGTAAGACAATACCTGCACCCCATAGCTAACACAGCAAAATTGCAACCAGTCAACAACCCTCGGTTACGTGGTGTGATTTTTTATTGGGAACTTGTAAAATTTTACCAGCTATTGGATGTTCTGCAAGTGTCGTGAGCCTACGTGTTAGCCTACTTTGATCTGTGCATGGCAACATATTTTTTCAATGTTTTCTTGGGATTTTCAATTATTCCATTCTAGATTTCAGCCAGAATCCATTCATTTTCTGTACTTTTCTTACACTGTCAGTACTTGAGATGCGAGAGGTTTGGAAACTTGACAACGAATGATTTCCAGATCTAAGTAGTACCTCTGCAGTGGCGATTTCCTTCTAACTTGATTTTTTCTACAGTTTTTTGGTTGCTAATTTTGGATTTACCTTCAATTTTTGTCACATGAATGCAATTAACCTGTAATTAACCCCTGACGTCCATCCAACAACGGGTTTCCATGCGCGATCTTCACACAACAGGGCAAGGGTACATCTGTTTCGAACGGTTCATATCCCATCTGGCAAGTGCAATAACTTTACACGTATGGGTACCGCCCCCACTGGGCCAGTACTAAACACGGTGAAGGGACATTGCATTTGGCCGACAACAAACAAATGCACCGCCAGTATCACTAGCCCTAAAAGTGTAGAAAAAACCAGTTTCCAACGTAAAAACAGGCGCGGAGCTAATACTCAGAATTACCAAAATCTTGAATGGGACTATTGAAAACAGCAAGAAAACAGTAAAAAAAACATGTTTTGTCATGCAGAATTGGAGTTCGGACCGGGAACAAACTTTTACCGAGTTAGCTGCTTTAACAGCACTAACTAGCGCTGTACAATCACTTGCAAAACTATTTGTGTTTTGCAAAGTAGCTTGAAAACTTTGCACATACTTTACAGCCTCGTCTAGCCTCAAATCATTCCCTTTCTTGATATAGTTTTTTCTTTCTTCTGGCCATTTTATGCCTTTAATCAGCTGAAAAGTAATCTGTTGGTCACATGTAGTGTAGTCTGCAAACTTGCATAAATTAGCCTTCGTTTTGTAGTTGACACACAAAATCGTCTACAGGTTCACTTTCTTTTTGCATCAATGTGGATATCTCAAGCCTCATGACCCATTTATTCACTGTTCCGATCATGTGTGATGGTAACAGGTCTAACCCCTTTTGACAAAAATTGTTGATCTGTCTTCTAATTACGGGTACTCACTCATAAGTTAGGGTTACCTTCTTAGTCCCCTCGTCACTTTGTTCTGTCGGTTTTGCACCTGTTCTGGATCCCCTCAGTTTTCTTACTGAGAATTGTGCTTAAGTGCTCCCGACGACATCACAGCCTCTCCTGTTTCATTCCCGATGAATGAGCTCGACGCTGCCACCACGATATGGCTTTGTATGCCACTTAGCTTCACAGATGACTCGAGGTGTGATGTAAATGCTTATAGAGGAAAGACCAGCAGACATTCTGTCAGCATCACGAGTGGATTCAAGCACACGCTTCTAGCAAACATACAAGGCTACATACAACATATACTGAGAAACTATATTTATGTGGTAGGATGCATATAATAGTGTGTGTGTGTGTGAGTGGATTAAAACTAGAAACTAAATGTAAACTAGTTATATTTGTTTTTCTGCTGGAAGATGTGCAAACTCAGTTATTTGTTGGCTATATAGGCCTATTGTTTCTCCATTCAAAAATTTACTCTTTAATCATTCTGAAGGTCACTTTTGTCTCCACTTTTTAGGGAGTTTTATTATTGGGATTCATATTGGACGATTGATGGTCTCCTTCTCTCTGGAATGGATAAGACAGTGAGAGGGATGCTTCAAAACTTCCTCCAGATGGTGGAGACATATGGCATGGTCCCTAACGGAGGCCGAAGGTACTACACTCGTCGCAGTCAGCCACCATACCTCATACCCATGTTTCACCTCTACATGGAACACACCAACGATATCGACTTCCTCAGGTATATAGTTATTATTGCTGTTCTCAGGATAAGAGCAGGTGCCAGAGTGAGAAACAGACCTTGGTAGTGTTATTTGACTGTAGTGCAGGCTTTCTGAGATTAATTTGTTATTTGTTTACAAAAGCTTTATTTAGGTTTCCTTGTTGACTTGGTAGGTTACCTAGATTGCATTAAAAAATCACCAAAAGTAAAATGATTAGAGTAAGAATTAACCCTTAATGGACAGGCATCATCATATGAGTATCTCATAACAGGTTTTGAGTGATGTGCAGGCTAACTCACATGAGTAGGCTATTAATATTACACGTCATACGATTTGGATGTATTTAGCTGGAAAGATGTTCATAGCACTTCAGTAGTCTACAAATGAATCATGGCAACAGTTGTAGCTCAGCACAGGACAGGGTCACAGGGCGATCAGTAGCCTATACCTTGAGACTTGATAATAGAATGACATTGCCCCTCTCTGTCCCATGATGTCATTTTACTTATTTGTCCATAAATATACCCAGGGATTGCTTTGGTTTTAGTTCCTATCTTTTACGATAGTATGTCAATCATAATTGTTATTTTGCGAAGAAATACTAGAAAAAACATGCAACCTTACAAAAAGTTACTGCATCTCAGTGAATCTTGTCTTGTAAATATTTAACAACAAATATACCCAGAACTTGTTAATGATTTTAGTTCTTACCTGTTATGATATTGTGTGAGCTGTAATTATAATTTTACATAATAAAATAAAATAATTATTAGAAAAAAATTGTACAACTTGGTAAAATTAGCATATTTTTACAAGTGTCTCGTAAAATAGGCCCCACACAGGGTTGCAAATAGTCACCTTCAATTTCCTGTGGAAGGTAGGGAACAATTTTAGAATTTTTTTCTTACACATGTGCATTTGCATATCTTCCTCTTTCCATTGATGTGTTTTTTTCTTAAATTGGCCAACCATATAGTTTGCCCGGTCTGGGGGTGTGCTTGATATATATTTAGTCCGTCCCTTAAAATTTTCCCATTCATTGAAAAACTCAACAGAAGTAAATTCTTATAAGCCAATTGTACTCGAGTGCATCAGTATAGAGCAGTGGTGGAGGTAGCACATTAGCTAATGTACATGGTTTAAGTGGATGTGCAATAACTTGCATTTCTTTGTTATTTCAGAAAAACATATTTTTCGTATGTTTCAGTTTTCTCTTCTCTTATTCCTCAAACAATTTACTAGTTTTTGCTGTATTACATATTTCACCGAACTGTAGGCTACATTTGTAGTTGCATCATTTAACTTAGATATTTACCCTCATAGTGACTGAAAAAAAAAACATGTTATTTTCATGATAAAATTAAGTTTTATATATACTTACCAAGTAATTACATAACTATAGTTCTAACTCGTGCGGTAGCCTTTATTTAAGAAATCGCGGTAGTGCCTCGATAGTTTAGTGTAGGTGACAAGCCCCGCCCACCAATGGGAGTACTGAAAACGACTTGGCAGAAAACCTCATTCTGCTTGTGCACTGTGTCCATGAGAGGGGAGGAGGGAGCGCTACAATCCGTAATTACTTGGTAAGTATATATTAAATCACAGTTTTTAAAAGTAAATTGTATTTTTCCTAATTATACAAACCTGAGGTCCTTTACATTAGGAATTACTTACGGTGAAGCTGGACATGGCCGTTAAACTCTTGAGCAAGGTGGTTAGGCAGTAACTACCACCAGGTAAGCAGGGAATACCCACCTGCCTGGATGTAAACATTCCAGTTTGCCCAGGTTCAGATTGAGGGGTGGCATGAGGCGGGCATAAAATGCAATGTAAAGGACCTCAGGTTTGTATAGTTAGGAAAAATACAATTTACTTTTAAAAACTGTGATTTGTTCCAACACGATATACATTAGGAAGACTCACTGGTTGGAGGGAGGAATCTGAGTGAGTCTCTTGGACAGACTGGAGTTCTGCACACCTGGCGTACTCCCCTTGTCGAAAGAGCGAGGAGTACTGTGCCTCTGACATATTGATCAGAGTATAGGAACTGCAAGGTCAAATGTCAGATACTGGACCTTTTGCATGAGTGAGGAAACAATTTATATGAAATAGTCTGGGAAGAATCTAAGAGTCGGAGGCAGTAAGGAAAACCCGAGGTAGGGTTTCCCTTTTTGCCAATGTTCTTCCTCCCCTTGCTAGAGGAAGGAGCGGAATTGCTTCTATGATTCTAGAAGAAAAATAGAACGGGTGCTGGATGTGTGGTCTTACTGCATCAGACGCCAGGTCCAGCAAGTATCGTTTCGAGTCCTATTCTCATTCCGAAGAAGTAGGAGGACGAGGAAGGAGGAGAGGCCAATCACTCTCGGAATCCTTCTCACTTCCAGAACCAATACCTTAGGCGAGATGCTACTAGTCCTCTTGAAGGAGCCGGGTAAGAAAACACAACTTGTTGAGCAGCCACCACAGGACCAAGGAAAAAAAGGTTCCAAGGGCCTGTGGGCAAGACCACAGGAAGAGACAAGAGTGTGGTCTGTGAGACCACATCTTGCTTCCAGACTGACAGAAACTTCCTGAATGCGAGGGATGGACCAAGCCATTGACTTCATGAGCTCTTGGGTGGAAAGTACCAGTATCATTGTCGCCAGCTGCCGAGTACCTCCTTCGATCGCTTCATGAAGCCAGGAGAAAGATGTGTCCTTAGACACTTCTTCCTTGGGAGAGATAGTACTAGCGAAAACGTCGACGACATCCAAGTTAGGAATGTCGAGCCTTTTCGGAAAGTACCACAGCTCCCTAATAGGACAAGGTAATGATTGATCTGGATCATCGATACAAAGTCCAAGGAGGATGGGAACAAGGACTTGAACCCGACATAGATGCCGATGGATTCGGAGTCAACTTGTGACATCCGAGAAGGAGTCGAGGTATTGGTCCCCTTCACCTGTTCTTCCATCTTCTATGCCAAGGCCAGAGCGAGATGAGAGATGGTCCTAAGAGGGCACATCTCTGTCCGACGACTCCCATAAGAGCATGTGCAGAGCACGGGACAAGAACCCTAAACGAGAGTCACATGCCACCCAGGGAACAGTTCCCTGGGACAGCAAGACTGAAGAAGCTTCTCATCCGTAGCTAAATCTCGACAGAGGAGAAAAAGGCTACTTCAGATAGAAGACTAGGTTGCAAGGGCCTACGTTTTACACATATGAAACGGAGAGAAGCTACACTCAGCGGAGAAGACAAGGAAGTCCAGACTTGAAGATCGACTCTGACCGGAGAAGAATTTCCGTTAACAACACCAACCAGCGAAGAAGGATCCAGTCCCTGGGACAGTGTTGCAGAGGACTTCAAGAGATATCCAGCTATATCCGTTGCCCTTCGGCGAGAAAGCCTATGCTTGCAAGGAAAGCTGTAAGGTCTCCCAGTTCTGAACACACAGGGATGTACTGCCTGAAGAACCGCTTCTTGTGTAGCTGCTACAGGAGGTTGGGTCAAGAACTCTTGGTTGATTGATTATGAAATTCAGGTCTTGAAGGCTAAGCGCCAGAACCCATCAGGATTATTCAGCACCATAATGAAGGTGAAATACATAAATTAATGATGTGATTGATAATGAGTATATGAATGATGACATACTAGTAAAATTCATTGTTAAAATATGAACTTAAAAAATGAAGAATGATATTAGATAGAACCAACAAAAAATAAATATATATTACACTTTTATATTTAAAATATATACTTAGTATATAAAATAAATATGACTAAAATCTTTATTAATATACCAAGATCATATCTCATTAAAATAACCAGATTCTTTTAGATAACCCACAAGATTATCTACCTCAATGTTATTATTTAAAATTTCTAAAATAGTCTTGCCCTAAGGCAATTAAATTTAGGACAGTGCGCCAGCATGTGCTCAATGGATAGCTGACCATCACAGTGATCACAAACTGGGGCACTGGCTCCCTCTAAAATATAGCTATGAGTGAAGTGGGTATGGCCAATCCTAAGCCGTGTTAGGATGATCTCAAATCTTCTGTTACGATTAAAACCCGAACTCCAAAAATCGATACTTTTTCTAATGTTTCTGTACTTCCTATTTGTGGATAAAATGGGGAAGTCCATCTCTGCTGCCATTTTTACAAGTGTATCGTCTGACAACTGGACGCATATCCAATTGTGGCACCTTATTAGTTAAGAAATCACATCTTGCAGCATCCTTTGCTTTACTTTCAGTTAGTTCATTCCCTTCTAGACCAGTGTGCCCAGGAATCCAACAAAACTTTACTGATTTGTGGCGAACAGAAAGATAAAAAAAACCCTTTTGAGTTAAGGGATGGGTAGGGTTAAACTTCTTTAGAGCTTCTAAAACACTCCTTGAGTCACTATACATATTACTGTGGATTTAAATTTCTTATCAGATGCAAGATTTAAAGCATCAACTATGACTGTTGCTTCAGCAGTGAATATGGATGAGGAGTCTGATAACTTTTTTATACATAATTCCCCCTCACACACCACTGCACATCCTACTCCATCTTCCGATTTTGATCCGTCAGTATAGATTTCCCTGTCATTTATATGCTTCTCATCATGCTCCAAAAACTTGTTTTTGACATCTTCTTCAGGACGATCTTTCTTCTTTGTCTCTTTAATACAGACATCTATTGCTGGAATCAACCATGGAGGGATAGCAGGATGTTTGACTTGAAGGATCTTCTTTGTTTTTATACTTTCATCCTCCAGTTCACCCAGCTGTCTGATTTGAAGTAGTACTGAAGATCTAGGTCCAAAAAGACTTGTCACACTTTTAAGATCTCAAAAGAAGGATTCTCCTTCGAGCTTTTCAGCCGCACAGTGTGTCTCAGACCTAGCTCATGCCTCCTTAAGTTCAGTGGTAGCTGATGGGAGTCTACATAAATACTTTCAATGGGTGAGGTTCTAAAAGCTCCAGTGCAGATCCTTAGCCCCATATTATGCACAGCGTCCAATTCCTTAAGTTTAGTCTCTGAAGCAGATGAGTATACTTGGCAGCCATAGTCTAACTTGGATAAACATACTGCATTATCAAGCCTTAACAATGATTTCTTATCAGCACCCCTACTAGTTTTAAAATATTTAGTGATCTTTTCACTTTCACTTTTAACTGGTCAGTAGGATTATTCCAAGTGAGCTTTTCATCAAAGACCATTCTTAACAATTTTACTTGAGTAGAGTAAGGTAAAATAATTCCATTTAAGGTAAGAGTTGGAATGGTTTCCTTAGTTCGGCGTCTGCAGAACCGAACAGCAACAGTTTTAGATTTGGAAAATTGAAACCCTTGCTCATTAGCCCACTTGCTTACTTTATAGATGACTCTTTGCATGAACTGCATCATATCCTGCGAAATACAGAGCCAAATCATCTACAAATAAAGACCATTTTACTGGTGATGATATCTTTTCTAATACTCCATTAATGACAATAGCAAAGAGAGTGTCACTAAGGACACTACCCTGAGGAACTCCTTCGTCTTGTAAGAAAGGCCGTGGTGCATGATTCCCAACTCTTACCTTTATATATCTTTCTTATAAAAACGAATTTATAAAGTTGATAATTTTTCCTTTAGTGCCAATCTTATACAACTTTTTTATAATACCATAACACCATGTCGTGTCATGTGCCTTTTCCAAATCAAAGAAAACTCCTATTGTTTGGCTCTGTTTTGCAAAACCTTGTTGTATCTGATTTGAGAGCCTGAGCATGGGATCTAGAGTAGATCTACTTTTCCTAGAGCCAAACTGGAATGTAGAAAGCAATTTGCTTGTTTCTAAGTGTCATACAAGTCTGGTGTTGGTGAGAGCTATTGGTCTGTAGCTGCTGGGTAAAGCAGGATCCTTGTTTGGTTTCTTCATAGGGAGGATTAATGATAATTTCCAGCTCTTAGGAATAATACCAATTTCCCAGATTTCATTTATTATATCTAAAAGAAATTTCTTCGACTTTTCTGGGAGATGTTTCAGCATTTCATAAAGTATTTTAACTTCACCAGGGGCTGATGGTTTGGTATTCTGCAAGGCATCTTTTAGTTCCTGCAGTGTAAATTTTGCATTATATGATTCACAATTATTTTTACTTAAATCAAGAGAAATCTGGGCATTTCTAATGTCTTGGAATTCTAGAGAGTAGTTCTCACTACTCGATATTCTCGAGAAATGTTCTCCTAATTTTTCTGCGACCCTCTTTGGTTGGGTGATTAGGTCACCATTTATCTTAAGGGTAGGCAGAGGTTCAGGGACAAACTTGCCATTTAGTGTTTTAATTTTCTTCCAAATCATTTTGGATGGTGTTTTTGAGCTAATGCCATTAATGTAGTACATCCATGACTCTCTTTTGTTCTTTTAAAATATTTATTTTAGTTGGCCACAGCACGTTGGTAAATAACTTTGGCTTGGGCAATTCCACTCCTCTTATACTTTTTGTAGCATTTTCTACTGATCTTTCTCATACTACTGCAGGTTTTGTTCCACCAAGGAACTGCTGATCTAGAGGGCTTCCCTTTCGTTGTTGGAATAGAGGCAATTGCACTCTCGATGGTGGTGTCATTGAAGTAATAATATGACCCTGAGATGGATGGAAATGATGTTACATTCTTGTCCATGAGAACAGACACCAAATTTCTTCCAGTTTGCTTCATCTACCTTCCATTTGGGAGGTGACTCGGAGGGCTGATTTTTAATTGTTTTTATATGAATTGGGAAGTGGTTACTCCCATTTGAATATTCATTTACTGATTATTCATAATCAGTGTGAACACTAGATGAGCAAAAGCTCAGATCGATAGCCAAATACGTATTGGAGTAGATGTTATCGTAAGTCATGCCTCCATTATTTAGTATAGTGATATTATGATCATCCATAATACCCTCCAGCATCCTACCCTTGGCATCTGTCGTGTTCCCACCTCATATGGGGCTGTGAGCATTAAAATCACCAAGGACGAGGAAAGGAGTAGGAACTGATTGATCAGTAAATGAATATCATTATAAGTGAAATCCAAATCAGGAGGAAGATAGATGGAGCAAACTGTAATTTCCTTGTCTAAAATGAAAGTTACTGCTACAGCTTGGAGATGAGTATTAATTGATAGCACAGAGTGTTGCAATGACTTATGAGTAATAATTGCGGCACCTCCCTTAGTCCTATCTCCGATTGGTGGTGGAGAATTATATGTGGTGTAATTTAACCCAGGATTATATTATGTGCTTCCAAGGTCAGTTTCCTGGAGACACATAATACCTGGGCTTTTGTCATGGAGCAATACCTTCAGCTCTTCACTTCGAACCCTAAGACCTCTACAGTTCCATTGCATTATTGACGTGAAAACTATTTTTTGGGCTTCGTGGAAGGCCCTTTGAATGGTGCCTTCTCATTTACTCTCTTTTGTTTATGAGTATTATCAAGAGATGATTTGGAGAGGACTGGTCTTGACAGATTTGGTTTATTATCTGTTGATTTACTAGTGTCATTTTGTTTCTCTTTCTTGTCAGTTTGTTTAAATTCAGGCTGGGGTTCTTGCATCGAGCTTAGTACTCCGTGGAGGAGAGGATGAGGGGAACGTCTCCTCTTTTGGTGCTTTTGCTCCTCAGTCTCCATTAAATCAGGCAGGGACTCTGCCCAAGACAATTCCACGGTGGTTGGGTTAAGTGACATCTTATCCTCCTTGGAGGCTAGTGCTCTAGCGTCAACAGGCTGAGCACCTGACGCAGATGGCTAGACCACTACCACAGGGGTCATGCACCTGCTACATTAGAGGGTGCTGCCACTGCATCCCTAGTGGTAGATAGGGGTTGTGGCTTCAGAACTTCAGCATAGCTCATAGGTTGCTGTCCTAATTGTCTTTTTGCAAAACCAATACTTATATGCTCTGCATTGGCTTTATTTAGTGCAGACAGTTCAGATATGTAAATTTCACAATTTTGTTATTGGATTTATGTTCCAGTTGACAATTAAAAATTTTGCTTTTCTATTACATTCATCATCATGATGGACACCGGAGCAATTTATACAAATTGTAGCATTTACGCAGTTTTTTTGCTGGGTGGCCAAACTTAAAACAATGATAGTACTGCATTGGTCTTTGCTGGAAAGGGTGTACTCGTACCCTTTCATTTTCAAATAAGACATGAGAAAGTACTTCAGAGTCTACAAAGGTTAAAATGGTCATGTTGGCAATAGCTGGCTTTTTCACTCCCTGAACTGAAGTGGGACTCATTTCTAAAATTTCTTCTTCTGCCATGTCATAAAGGTCTTTATCAAATAGTTCTCCTCTCCCATAACTGAAGCTTAATGGGGTTTTGATCTTCGTAATCATTTCATCATTTTTATGTCCAACAAGGTCAGCATATATGTTTGGGTTGTGGATTTGTCATGAATAAGAACGGTGTTCTTGCCAAACGAGAAATATCACCGCTCTTTATTCCTCCCACCTTTTTCCGAAGAAACCTGCAAAATTTATAGTAGTTGTAATGTTCCTCCTTGGCCGAAGCTACCACCCACATAGGAGGTTTAGGAGTCCTTATTTCTACATTCTAGTTTCTCTCTGGTTTATCCTGAGCCCATTTAGATCGCACATAAACCTCCATGTCTTTGGGAACTTTGTCGGTTAAGGCTCCTCGTACTGTAGCTTGACCTATTTGTATGGCACTTATCATACTACTAGCCTTTAGAGCCTCATCATGGCTACTAAAGGTAACCCATGCTTCCCTTTTAGATTCAATATCAATGAAGTTCATCCTGATTTCTACAACAATTCCAAATGATTTCAAAGCTGTCGAGATCATTTCATAATCACAACAGACTGGTAAGTCTTCAATATGGAGCATTCTCAAATTTTTCACACAACCTGGTTGTGTTGAGGATTTAATTTTGGATGAAGATTTCTTAGAGAAGTCCATGTCCTTGCTTGAGGTCGTCATCAATGAAGCATGGCTAGAGGGTCTAGGGGAGGGAAGTCAGGAGGGGATCAGGATATTTGTTATTACTGCTTTTTGTCAATTTATTTTTGGAGAAGTCATCAACATTTAGAGAAATGTCAATCTCCAAGGTGGGTGCAGAGGTCGTCATCTGTGCCAGAACAGCACCATCAGAGGGTCCAGGGGTACTTAAATCCTTATAAATGCTAGACATAAAGATTTGAGAAGGGTAATAAAAAAAATAATAATAAACCTGAAAGCCTAAAAAAGACATCAGCCTTTCATGGGGATTATTCTTCTAGCAAAGGCACAAGTGAGAACTGACTCCCAGGTGTAGGTGCGTCCCTACCTTACCCTACAGGGGATGACACAACACGATTATAGTGGCCCAAGTGTAAGCCAAACCTGCTTGCTAGCACCGAAGGTATTACGAGAATACTATCATCCCCACTCTAATGATGTTATGGGAAACTGGATAGAATGCCGAGAGTTCTATCCCCAGAACCGGATCCCCCTGGAATCCGTGGTCTGGCCTAAAGAATAGTTCTGTCTGATATCTCTCAGGTCCGAACATTATCGAGCAGCTGATGGTCCTACCACAGTTCCCACTATTTAGCTTCAGATATAAACCCAATTCCAGTTATGATATCTTTTCCTGTCGAAAAACTCATTCTGAATTCTCAGAAGGCCAAGAGGCTGCCATGAGTTCAGGATGTTGATGAGAAGTATTAATTGTCTCGGTCATACACCTTCAAGACAAAGTCTTTTAGGTGTGCACCTGTTCCTCGATCAGTGAATTTGGAAGTAGACACACGATTGAGGAGAATATGCAAGCATATTCGAAGGTTCCTTCAACCAAGCATTAGCCTAATCTTTCCTCATACTTTGAAGAGGAAAGAAGGATTGAGGACTGGAAGCAGACCTCATTCATTCTCCACCATGGGGAAGCTTCTGCAAGATGACAGGATACCAAGACGATTACTTCTAGCTGGGAGAACAGGAGAGGAAGCGGGATGGAAGTTTGATGAAAAGAATTGCCGAGACCCAAGGGAAATAGATACTTCTCCTGAAGGAATCCATTCCCAGGTCTCAGCAATGTCGTTGCCAGGTCCAGAGACTCGATAAGTATCATTCCATCCAGGCATCTGCAGTAGGAGAACTTCTGCCTGGTCAACACTTCTTTCTCTCTTCCCTTCTTCCCTCCTCCCGTATGGAAAAGAGGGTGGAAAGAGACACAGTTATGCGCACTTTCCTAGAAGGGAAGAAGAGGGCTATGTGTCCCACGATCTTCTTCCGAAGCCTGGGACTTCTTAGGAGTTGAAAGGGGCTGGCTTGAACTTGAGGTCGAGCCAAGGTGACTAAGACCCAAAGGTCTTGGCCATTGTCCAAAGGACAAGGCAGTGCCCTGGTGCGAACCTTGATTACCATGGTATCTGGCAAATCTCTGAAAGAGAAAGGCAGAACCAAGTAAAAGTTCGTTCCTAAGGGTCGAGCCAACTCAGGACTTATGAAACCAGAGATCAGAATTAGGACAAAGTCCTTCTTAGCACCAGAATTGCCCACAGATTGCCGTCTGGTATAGAAAGACCCACCCCCGGACAGGACCAGTCTCCAGAAGGCAGGTTCTTTCCAGGAATGGTCGTATCCAAGGAGAGAAAGCCTAAAAGTGAAGGATTATGGATCCATCAGGAGACTGCCTGGAGGAAACCAGGCGGTGTCCTACAAGATCGCCACCTCTTGTTACAGAAGAGAATACCCTTCATGGCAAGGATGAAGCAGAGTCAGAACAATCTGCAGTCAGCAAGACCCTCCGAGGCAAGAAGAATTCGTACTCTGTCGAGGCAGGGGAGGAGTTTGGTGTCTCGACCTGAATGAACTCCTTGTCTGAAGAAAAGTATTCATCTGGTCAAGAATGCTCTCGCAAGTAAGGACTGTGGCGGCTCACGAACCTCTCAGCCCCTTCGGAAACTGCAAGGGTTGCGAGTGATGAAGATTATTCATTGGGGGAGCTGCGATCCTGTCCCGGGGATTTGCGCTGACGAATCAGCGTGAAGTTCTCCTAGAAACGAGGGCGATTGCAATTTGAAGAGAAAGACCCTTGCTGCTTCTGAAGCATGAAACTCCTGTACCTCTCTCTTTGGAGGGAGACCTTGACAGATCCCAAGAAACCCTCCTCAGCTACCTGGTTGTGTTATGAGACAATCGGGGGACCAACACCAAAAGCACACCAGGCAGCCGAACTCCGAAGAAAGACATATTCGTTGGAGCTTTCTCTGTCCATCTCGCACCTCTTGGAACAACCAAGAGGAAAAGAGAACAGGTGAGGAGAAAGAGTGCCCTTACCCGTCCTGCCAATAAGACCAGCAGGAGAGGCGGACCGTGGGTGATAATCAGCCAAAGGAGTACTGCCACATGGGGGAAGAAGAGCGCTTGTGCTGTGGCAAAGCGCTTTCCTGGGAAGAGCAGAAAGTTCATTCGAACAGTGCTGAGAACCCAATTCAGAAAAACCGAGCGGGGCCGGGCTGAGCCGAGCCGCGCTCCGCTGAACCAAGATGATCACGCGAATGCGATCCAGACTGGGTGGCAAGAAGTGGACTGGAAGGCAAGCTGGGCGAGCCGAGCCAAGTCAAGCCAGTCTTGCAAATGCAACCAGTGGCTAGGAGGGGCGAGTGAGCCAAGCTGAGCTGAGCCAATTGCTCAAACACAATCAGAAGTGGACAGGGTGGAACTCGTCTGCCGTGAGCTAGTGCTAATTTCCCAAACTCTAAACTCCTTCGAGGCCAAGGCCCCTCAAGATGAGGGTTTAAAGGGGAATTCTGTGTCTGCTATCCTGCATGCTCAAACCCTAAGGTTCAAGACACAAGGATGAAACCCAGCCAAGCAACCAAAGCAGCTGGCGGGCAGTATCGAGACACCTGGGCATCTCGGCACCAAGGGACCTGGGTGTCTCGGCACTTTCTTTGGTCCTGTGCCTCTCACCAGGAGAGCGCTCATGATTCATAGAATTCGAATGACCTAAGGAACTCCCAAAAATCGGGAGTGGCTGATTTTGGTTTCCTAAGAAATCGAAAAAAGCCAGTCACAGAACCAGTCTTAGACGCAGACTTCTAGGACTTGAAATGGGAGCGCAAACCGAGGTCTGTGACGCGGGAAGAGCCAGCAGCAGCTCCCGAAACACAAAACCCAGGGATATGCAACTTGGTTCCCAAACCTGAAGGTCGGAAAGAGCCAACGAGAGACCCACTTCCTCCTCAGAAGGAGGCAGTCCCTAGACGTCCAAGGACATCAAGGAGGAAGAAGCAGCCTTCCTCTCCTTTGGCCGACTGAGGTCTGTCTGGTTCCCGGGACCTCCTCAACCTTGGGAAAGGAAGGGAAGAGGCAGCAGAAGAGGAAGTCGAAGATAAGTTGAAGAAGATGGCGGTTACTTCCACAGGGCTACTTCCTTCACCTTCACTCTGACATCTTCTACAGGATGGTGGACACGAAACATCATAACCTCTAGCGCAGCGGCCCAGGACATGACCACCAGGGGAAGCAGCAGGCACGATCAGGACAGCCGATGCAGGAGCTACGGAAACCGTTCGGAAGGCAGAGCTACAGCAATGGCCAGGAACGTCACATGAACATCACCAGCAGCGACAGAAACGATCAGGGTGGCTGCAGCAGGAGGGAAGAGCTGCCCAGAGACTGTCACCAAGTCAACAAGAGCATAACACAGGAAACAGCAGGAGCAGACGGACCACAGATATGCCAGAGGCAGTGCCACAGCATACATGAAGGCCAGCAATGACAGCAATCGATCCACATCAGCGGGAACAGAGTCGAACGATCCCGATGTGGAACTATGCCATCAACCAGGTACTGTGGTTGATCCCGAAGCAACACTGTATGAACATCGGGACTCCTTTATCCAAAGATACCCCAACTGAGATATCCAGCCAACTACTGCTGTGCTTAAGATGCTCACTGTCAACCTGAAGGAAAAAAGCAAAGATGATTAGTAGAGGAAGACTCCTCTCGCTCTAAGTGGAACTGCCCTATGCAGCAAGAGGAGGCCCCTTAGAAGAGGTCTCCCGCCTGCCCGTGACCCCCACCCACCACGCGCAATCTTCACCTGACGAGGTGAGCATTAGAGAGCAAGGAGAGATAAGAACAACCTACAGGGGGAGAGAAGGAAGGAGGGGAGGCCACCAAGGGCACCGTGGAAGCAACCTCCCCCCCCCTCCACAACTCTCCATAGTGCAGGCGGCAAAAACAACACTCAGCACAAGTAGAGAGGAAGTAGTCATGCCCTTGTAAATGGAGGGCAGGAGCCCAAGAATTTAGGGGAGCGAACTTGTTACATCCCAATCATGGTAGGGGAGCGAAGATATTAACGTCCCAATCTACAGGGGAACACCTTCAGTATCTAAATAAAGGGCTACTGGAAGAGAAACATTACCACTCGGTTATGCCCCTCTAAATACCCCCTTGGCCATCAAACCCAAGACACAGATGCAGCGGAATGACAGCTTATGCAAGGCTAACACAAATCATTGGGTTTGTATATTAATAAATATCAAACACACGTAATATATACACCAAAAAACAGAAAGATCCTACCAGGATAATAAAGAGCTTAATGGCAGTCAAGCAAAGAGACCCAAAAACACGTCTGCAACGCATGACGGTCGAAAGCAAACTGGAATGTTTACATCTGGGCAGGCAGGTATTCCCTGCCTACCTGATGGTAGTTACTGCCTAACCACCTTGTTCAAGAGTTTAACGGCTGTGTCCAGCTTCGCCGTAAGTAATTCCTAATGTAAAGGACCGGTGGTTTGTATACCGGTTTCATGTTGGAGCAAGCTTAATTTTATCCTGAAAATAACATTTTCATAAAAGTAACTTACCAAATAATTACATAGCTGAATCCCACATTGATAGGAGGGGGATGCATGGACATATTCTACTCCAAAACATTAAGTTATGATAACGACTTTGAAATAGAAAAGTTGCTAGCACTGAAGACAATGCTTGCTGTTTCTTTATTTGGTAAGTGAGTCACTGCAGGAAAACACTGCCTCTGGTTGGTGCTCATCTTAACCAGTAGTGGCTTGGCGGTACAGCTGTCTGATGGCTAACAAAGCTTAAAAAAGGTGCCCTTGCCCTGAGTGCAGTACCAGAATAAAACAACCAGACGACGCTCTCACCTACACTGAAAACACCACAACCCACCCATCCACTGAGACTGGTGGATACTCCAGGTATACTGTACCCCCTGGCTTCTGAAAAATTCAACACCCTAAATTCAACACCCTACTTCAAGGCAAAGGGATAGTAGGAGAAAAAGTAGTTTTACATATGAAACTTACCCAGTAATTACTTAGCTAAGAGTTTCTACTCGAACAGCAGTTAGAATTCTGAATTCCGCCGTAGTGATTCTTTTGTTTGTATAGGTGACTATGCCCCGCCCACTTTTGGGGTACGAAAGAGGAGCAACACTGCCAACACGACAATTTGTTTCTGCCTTTTGTAGCATCAACACCTGGTGTTGTTACAGCAGTTCAGAGTTTTGGAATTCGTATTTGCTTCACATTTTCTTCTTTGGTGAAGTATTTGTAGCCGTTTCGGCATTTTTTTCCTTTGACTTTTCATGGATTTGACTTTTTTGACTTGTTAATAAATGTCCGACACTAGTAGTTCTAGTTTCCGATGTCACAGTAAGGGCTGCAATGCACGGATGACAAAAGCGACCTATGACTCTCACACCCTTTGTTCCAGTTGCAGAGGTCAGGTTTGCTCAGTTGATTTGACTTGTTATGAATGCAGAGATTGGGGGGAACAGAAATAGAAGACCTTAAATTCTCATTTAGCAAAGCTAGAAAGAGATAGGAAGAGGAAAGCAGCCACTAAAGCTAGCGGAAAAGTAGCTGGTCAGACTTTAACTCCCAGATCAGATAAGGGTGACATATCTATTAGTTCTCCAACTGTAAACCCTTCCCCACCTGCATCAATTAATTATCCTAAACCACTTACTCCTTCTCCTGGCTCCATCACTTACAAACCCAATCGCTTCGCCAGCCTTGAAAATAAATTTGAGCAACGCTTAAATCTTGTTGTAAGTACAGTGGCCCAGTTAGGGGCATCAATGCGTGTCCTGATGGACAAATTTGAAAATAGTGCAAAAGGTGAAGTGTCGGTGGAGGAGGCGGCTGTTCGTCCCACTGATTCTCCTAGGTGCAGGTCCCTGCCATACTCCCCGCTACCTGGGAGGAGGCATACCAGTAGCCTAAGGGAGGTCTGTGGGGTCTGCCTATGAGCAGTCATCCCCTCAGTCCAACCTGTTGCATCCCAGGTTGCGACTAGAGACAGCCACTGGAAAGGCGTCTCGGAAGTTCATCGGCTTTCTTCAAGTTCTGAGGAGTTGTTGCCTTGCAAGAGCCATCTTCGTAGTTTTCCTGACGAATCTTGCCTGCTCAAGAGACGATTCTCAGGTAAGGATCAGTCCCCGCATCTCCCTTGCAAGAGAGAATAAGGAGCCCTCCTTTAGCCCTCAGCCGTCATGCAGCAAGTGGGACACTCCAGAACTTTTCTCCTCTCCTCTGTGCCAGGAACGAGGTTCTAGCCTGATACACCTCTCGGACGAGCAGCGTCAGTCTTCAAGTAAGCACCCTGCTCCCTCAGCTCGTTTAGTATCAAGGGAACATCCTGTTAAGCGCCAGGAAGCAGACAAGCACCCTGTTGCAGCCAGGCGCCCTGATGTTGCCAATCACCCTGATGCGGCCAAGCACCCTGGTGCGGCCAAGCATCCTGGTGCGGCCAAGCACCCTGGTGCGGCCAAGCACCCTGATGCGACGGAGCGCCCTGATGCTGTCAGGCTCCCTGAGGTGGTTGGACGTTCTGTTTCATCGGAGCACCCTGAAGCTGCCAGTCTTCCCATAGCGCTCAAAACCCCTCAAGTCTCCAAGCGCCCTGCAGCTTCCGATAAGCCTTCTGCGTTGGACCCTACTCTTGAACTGTTGCAATGCAAGTTTGATAACATCCTTAATCTTTTACAGAAGCCTACAGCTCAGGCTGCCCCTGATTTAGTCACGCTGACTCCTCCAATCTCTTTGGCGGATGAAGAAGAGGAGCAGGATACGTCTTGACGCCGTATGCATCACAATTCAAGTGCCTTCTTCAGCATTTCCCGGAATTTTTCTCTCTGACCTCTCCGTCTTCTCCAGGTTCATCTTATTTGATGAACTCTCAGCCTGTGGATTCATCTCGACTGCCGAAGATGGTTCTCTCCAAATCTTCGAAGAAAGCTCTTTGCCAAGTGGAGGACTGGCTTTCCAAGAAGAGAGTTCAAGGGAGAGCTTGTTTTAGTGTTCCTACTTCTCGCCTCTCACGTAAGAGGTATTGGTTGTATGCAACGGAAAGCTCCTTCCCTAGGAGTGGCTGCCTCCCAGGGGACTTCTCTGCGCTCATTGACTAGTCACGGACATCGGCTCGTGACGGCAAAAACCTTCTCGGCACAGGAGATGGATCATCTTTTGAAGAGTATTTTTAAGGCCTTTGAAGTGTTGAGTTTTCTCGACTGGTGTTTAGGAGCACTTGCCAAGAAACTTCAAGAACCAGCTCTCTTGTGCAATGGACTTGCAGACCTGGATAATTTTCTGTCTTGCGCAGATAAAGCCGTTAGAGATGGCTCACATGAATTAGCTGCACTGTATGCCATGGGCGTCTTAAACAAGCGTGAACTCTTGGTCTCATTCACATTGAAGGGTGTGACATCCTCACAGAAATCGGCTCTACTGTTTTCCCCTCTGGATAAACAGCATTTGTTTCCTCAGTCCACCATAAATGAGATTGCAGCGGGCTTGCACCAAAAGTCTCTTTTGGGAGAGATGGAGCAGAAGAGGAGTGGATCAGTGGGTAGTAAAAGTTTTAAAGGAGGGATACTCTATCCCCTTCAAGGAGGATCCGCCACTGACTGACACTCACGTCAATTGACAGCTTACTCCATTGGCTCAGAGAAGTATTCGGCATTGTCGAAGGAAGTGTCCTCTCTTCTGAACAAAAAGGCAATAGAAGTAGTGAGAAAGGCAAACACGAAAGGATTTTACAATCACCTTTTTGTAGTTCCCAAAGCTTGAGGAGGTTGGAGACCGGTGCTCAATGTAAGTGCCTTAAACGTCTTCGTAGAGAAAATGAAATTCAACATGGAAACCATCCACTCAGTTCTGGCTTCCATCCATCAGGGGATTGGATGATTTCCCTGGACATGCAGGACGCTAATTTCCATATTCTGATTGATCCGGATTTGAGGAAATACCTACATTTCGTTTTCAAGGACCAGATCTTTCAATTTCGAGCACTTTGTTTCAGTCTCTCTATGGCCCCACAAGTTTTCACTCGAGTGATGGCTCCTTTGGTGGGTTGGCTGCGCTGAGCGGGAGTGCGTATCTCGTTGTACCTAGACAATTGGCTAATTCGTTCACCCATGAAGGTACAATGCATGAAGAACTTACAGAAGACTCTTCTCTTGACCCAGGAGTTAGTTTATTTGGGAGTTCTGATAGACTCTCTGAGTTTTTGGGCTTTTCCATCACCCAGGAGAGTAAAAGACTGTCTGAGGAAAGTAGACCTCTTCCTCTCGCTTCGTTGGTGCTCCGCCACCCAGTGGATGAGACTAGAAAGACTTCACATGAGACCTCTCTAGTTCTATTTAAGGGCTTGCTGGGATCAAAAAGTTCATCAGGACTGCCACATTTTTCCGATAACCCCAGAGATAAAGGAGGATCTGCGGTGGTGGAGGTCCGCAGACAGACTCTCAGAAGGGAAGTCACTCGCTCCATTGAGCCTCGACCTAGACTTCTTTTCCGACACGTCGGATGTAGGTTGGGGAGCGCTCCTGGGGAACCTGGAAGTCTCGGGGAAGTGGTCCTCAGAGGAAAAAGAGCTGCATATCAATGTGAGAGAGCTGAAGGCTATACATCTAGGTCTGCAACACTTTGCAACGCAGGTGCACAGCAAGACTGTAGCAATACATGCGGACAATACCACGGCCCTGGCGTACATCAAACATTAGGGGGGGACACTATTTTTCTCTCTGCGAAGTAGCGAGAAATCTGCTATGTTGGGCGGATCAGAACCAGACACGATTAGTCACCCTGTTCATACAGGGCAAGTGCAATGTCCTGGCAGACAAGCTGAGCCGTCACAAGCGAATTCTACCCACGGAGTGGATGTTAGATCTTCGAGTCTGTGCCAGCCTTCGGAAACTATGGGGTCAACCAAGTACAGACCTATTTACAACTTCCAGGAATTACTGTCTTCCTCTGTTTTGTTCCCTGTTCCCGGATCCTCTAGCTTGGGCGATGGATGCAATGATCCTGGACTGGTCCAACCTAGACCTTTGCTCTTTTTCCCTGTTCGGAATGATATGGGAAGTATTAAGGAAGTTTTGCTTGCACCAAAATGTAAAGATGACTCTCGTGGCGCCCTTCTGGCCGCAGAAGGAGTGGTTCCCGGATCTGATCAATCTACTCATAGATTTTCTGAGGTTCCTTCCCGAAATTCCAAGTCTTCTTAGGCAGCCCCATGTCAGGAGGTTTCATTAAGGACTATCCTCTCTGGCCCTAACAGGATTTCGACTGTCTACAGACTCATTAGAGCGAAAGGCTTTTCTAGAGCAGCAGCAGACGTATTTCCTCCAATAACGTCTACCAAGCCTGTGAGAGAGGTGCAAAATAATGAGCAGGAAGACAAGTACTGCCGGTTTATTGATGAAGCAATCCGCTTATAAAGCGGCATGCGGACATCTGTGTATAACGCAGAGACTGCGGGCACAAAAATTTACAGGTGACCTTAGGTCAAACTATTTCGCTACAAAAAACAGGACTGGTACATACAGAAAACATAATGATTAACAATGTCTGGTTAGACATAAAAATACTCTGTTACATATACATTGTGCATGGTCAATTGAACAGATAATAAAATATAAAATACATAATAATGATAATAATATTGTGTTCGTCCGACTCTAGGTCATACGTGAAGGCACCGCAGAAAACGGGATGTTCGTTATAGAGAAAGCGTTGAGCAGGGACTTTACAAGCTAAGTGGGCACGCTTTAGGAGCTGGTGCAGGAGAAATAAAGTCTCTTCCTCGAAAACCTCTATCACTCAAATAGCAGACTTCCTTTTCTATTTGAAATCCTCGAAAGGGTTGTCTGTCACAACTATAAAGGGTTACAGAGCAATGCTAAGCTCCATTTTTCATCATAGAGTCCTAGACATCTCGAACAACCAAGACTTCTCCGATCTGATTAAGCCTTTTAAAATCTCCAAGTCCAAGAAAGAGGCTTCCTTCTCTTGGAATCTTGATGTGGTCATTAAGTGGCTTTCCGACCCTCGATTTGAACCAATGCGCTCTTACTCTCTAATGGATTTGACTCGGAAAACTCTCTTTCTGTTGACCTTAGCAATGGCTAAGAGAGTAAGTGAACTGCGAGCTATAAGCAAAAGAATTGGTTTTTCGCAAGGTAATGCAGCCTGCTCCCTTTTGCTTGGTTTTCTAGCTAAAAATGAGAACCCGTCACATCCCTGGCCCCATTCTTTTTCAATTCTGAGTTTATTGGATATCCTAGGCATGGAAGAAGAAGAAAGAGAGCTGTGTCCTGTTCTTGCCCTCTGATATTATTTACATCGAACTGAGAAGATTAGAGGTCAGTTTAGTAATCTCTGGTGTTCAGTTAAAAATCCTTCTAGACCCCTTTCGAAGAATGCCATTTCATTTTTCTTCAGCCATCCTGGAGGCAACACATTGGAAGTGCAAGTCGGTGTTCGCGATGCACTATTTGCGGGACGTCGAGACAATGTATGATAACTGCAGTACCCTAGGACCTGTGTCCGAAGCTGGCATAGTGATGGGTGAGGAAGTGTAGGAAGTATCCCTTCCTTTCCTTGACTCTTCGCCTTGAAAATGGTGTTGAGTTCTTGGGGAGCCTAGGAGGGTACGATGTACCTGGAGTGCCCACTAGTTTTTTATGTGTTGGGTAGTGGTTTTGTTTTTATATTTAATCATAGTTTAATTATGGTATAGGTGACTTTGTTGTTCTGTTTTGTTATTGTTGTGGTACTGTGCCCAGGGCAGGGGCAATTATTTATGCTTTGGCAGCCTGCCTTCGGTGTACACCTTCGTTGCAAAGCTTAACCTTGTACTTCGTCAGCCATCGGAGTACTTCTTTGCTGCGAAGTGTCCCACTTAAGTAGAGGCACTTCTGGCCACGCTACCACGCTGCTACAGGTGAGATGAGAGCCACCAGAGGTAGTATCTACCTGCAGCAGCTCTCTCATCAGGTAAGGAACAACTAATTACCTTAATATTTTTAAAGTAAGATTTTGTCCATGATTCCCCTCCTCCTTTCAATGTGGAATCAGCTAAGTAATTACTGGGTAAGTTACATATATAAAAATGACATTTTTATAATAAAATAAAGTTTTATATATATTTACCCAGTAATTGTGGATGGAGTCCACCCTCGTCCCCGCACATGGACTCTTTTTTTGCATAAACAAATTGTCGTGTTGGCAGTGTTGTTCCTCTTTTGTACCTTGAAAGTGGGCGGGGCAAAGTCACCTATACAAACAAAAGAGTCGCTACTGCGGAATTCAGAATTCTAACTGCCGTTTGAATAGAAACTCTTAGCTAAGTAATTACTGGGTAAGTATATATAAAACTTTATTTTATTATAAAAAAGTCATATTCTTATGCTTCCTCCCCTAGTACCATACCAGCCACTGATAATGGCCCCAAGATACTGCAATTTTAAAACACTTTCAACTTCGTTCAAATAGTGAGATGCAAAGATTGGCTTGCCCTTCCAGTAGGCTGACTGCAGAATGGAAGTTGAGGGACATATGTGCCTGAAAGCTAATAAGGTAGAGACTGTCCTGATGTTATGAGCTTTCACTTTAAAAGTAGGCAAAATGCCCTCCTGAAACTGAGAGTGCTCTTCAGAAATTAAGTCCATGACAAAAAAGGACAATGCGTTCTTAGTCAGAGGGTGAGACGGGTTCTTGACAGAGCACCAGAGGTTACTGGATGGTCCTCTGATCTTCTCGGTCCTGCTCAGGTAATGCCTTAAAAGCTTAGCTGGACAAAGAACTCTCTCTTCTTCCTCAGTCAAGGTATCCGTTAAGGTCTTAATAGAAAAAGAATGGGGCGAGGGCTTGGGAGGGTCCTCGTTCTTGGCTAAAAATCCAAGGGTAAAGTAGCAAACTGCATCTCCTTGTGAAAAAACCTACTCTTTATCAATGTCTTGGAACTCGATAGTAGCCAAGGCTATGGGGGAGAGTCTTTCGAGTAAGGTTTCTCTGAGAAGAGGGACGAAGGGGCTGAAAAGCAGTACCTGTCAGCAACTTCAACACTACGTCCAGGTTCCAGGAGACCGGATCTTCCTTTCATGCTTAGGCATACCTAAAATTTGAAGAGTTCATTAAGATTTGAGAATGAAACAAGATTCAGGACCCCAATGTTTAAACACTGAACTGAACACAGTTCAATACCCATTAATGTTGGAAGACGAGAGATTCATACAGCTCCTCAAATAAAGAAGGAAATCCGCAATTTGGGTCACAGACGTCTCAGAAGAAGAGACGTTGAGTGTGAGACACCAGCTTCAGAAAATCACCAACTTAGACTAGAGGACGTGGCCAGGAAAACGACACCTACATCTTGCAGTGCGTCTTGAAAACTCTTACACTCTGACAAGCTTCCAGACAGTCTGAAGCCTGTCAGGGCAAGAACAGACAACCCTTTAGTATCTCTTAAAGTGAGGTTGTCAGAGTAGACAGTTTTTAGGGGAAGGAGTCTCGGAAAGTCCACCCACACCCATAGGAGGTCCTGGAACCATTCTGTCATGGGCCAGAATGGGGCTATGAGAACCATCACAACATTGTGATGAGCCCAAGACTTTTTCAGCACTTCCCTGACCATGTTGAAGGGCAGAAAGGTGCAGCCCAAGAGTACTCCTCAACCTAGAACTGAGGAGTCTGAATAGAAGTCTGAGTCTGGGCTCAGAGGATGAAGGGCTTTCCTTCCAAAAGACTATGTTTGGACTGCCACCATGCTGGTCCGACTTCATTACCAGGTTTATGGGAAATGCGTAGGTGTCTGGCTGTTTTCCTGTCCCAGTTGGCCTAGAGGAAGAATTGCAAAATTCTCATGAGAAGTTTGCCTAACTTGATGGACGACAGAGTCCCCAGTAGTCTCATCCACTGATGGGCTGAGCAAGACAAAGGGGCCAGAAACTTGTGGGCCCTCTGAAGGCAGCTGGTGATTCTCTTGGGAGACGGAAAAACCCAAAAAGTCCGAGAGTTGAGACTCATCCCTCAATAGAGGAACTCTTGTGACCAGGCCAACTGGGACTTCTGAAGATAGATGATAATTCCCAGTTCCTGAGAGAGGAGATGTACAAGTCCTTCGTGCACTTTTCCTACGAAGGGGATCGAAGAGACAAGATGTCCAGATATAGACTGACATTAATGCCTATTAAAAGAAGTCATTTGCTAGAGGAGTGAAGACCCGAGCGAACACTTCAGGTGCCGTAGAGAGGCCGAAGCAAAGAGCACAAAAATGGAGAATTAGCTGGCGCTGGGTACTCGGGCAGCACTGGGGGCTCGGGTGACACTGGGCACTCCGAGAGGGGACAGGCTTTTAGATGCTGACGTGGGGCACCTGAGAGTGTGTCCTGGAAGACAAACCTTATATACTTCCTGGAGTCTGGATGGAAGGGAAAGTGGAAGCATGCGTCCTGCATATCCAAGGTTATCATCCAATCGCCCTGGTGAATGGATGAAAGGACTGACTGGTTCATCTCCATTTGAACTAATTCTGTCAGACAAGGAGATTGAGGGCATTTACGTTGAGGACTGGTCTCCAAACCCCTATGATTTGGGGACCACAAACAGATGGTAGTAGAAGCCCTCTGAGATGTCCTCGACTTCTATGATTCTTTCAAAGGAGAGAGGGGACCTCCTCCAAAAGGGTTGAATGTTCTCCCGAGCCTCTTGAGTAAGCCATCAAAATGGTAGGAGAAGGGACCGAAGGAGGACTCTCCATGAATGGAATGGAGAAGCCCTCCCTCGGAATCTTGACAATCCACTGCTCTGTCCCTCTGATACACCACTTCTCCCAAAATTTGGGAAGACTGGCTCCCACTTGTGCATGGAGGACTTCTTCCTCCTCCTTTCTTGGGCAAAGACTTGAGCTCCTCTTGATAGTTCTTGTTCCAAGTGGGACCAATCTTGCCACATGGCATCTGTTGCCCATGCTAGAGGGTCCAGGGCCTGAGAACAAAAAAGAGGAAGGCGATGGTTCCTTTAGGTGGCAAACGGGTCCAAGGTTGGCCTGCCTCATAGTATCGTAGATTCTGATAGACCAGGGATCCCAAGGCCCACTTGGTGGGAAGGACCTACTATTTGATGGCTCAGCTCATCTGTCAGGATATTTAGTTAGCCCTGAAAAAATCAAGTGACTAGACTCACTTGATTTCATCTGTCCACAGTAGAAGGTCTCTTGCTGTCTGGCAGAGAGAAAAAGAGTGAGAGCCGCCTCGAGGGCTTTCGTATGTACATTAGGGCTGTGGTATTATCTGAATGGACCGCCACAATCTTGTGAACTAGGGTCAAGAAGCACTGAAGACCTAAGTGAATAGCTTTCAGCTCTGACGTTAATGTGAAGGTTCTGTTCTTCTAGAGACCACTTCCCGGAAACTTCCCGGTCGAGTAGCAGGCATTAGACCCGGTCCTAGACCGGACTTAGGTTTACTCCCACAAAGGGATATTGCTGGCGAGGAGAGGCTGTCTTAGGAACAAGCGCTGACGGATCTTTGTGATGTTTGGAAGAATGCACAGAACATCCTAAGTCGACTTCTATTGAAGGTCCGACTTCTGTCTGAGTGACTCCTTTAGCGGAACGGGAGCACCAGAAATCTCTTTCCTTCAAAACTCCCAAAGAGAAAAGAGCTGCAAGTTCGAAAGAGCCATCCCTGATGGTTTTGTCTGCATTAGAAAAGACTCCTAGCCAGTACGAGGCGAAGTCTCCACAAATCATTGCAATCTTCAACCTTCTTGGCTAGCACTCTCATCATCCAGTCCAAGAAATTGAAAGCTTCAAACGACTCGAAGAGGTCTTGACAAGGAGGTCAAATTCTGCCAACAAAAAACAATTTTTGCCAACGAAAACACCAAGTGTCAGGAAGAAGGAGCTTCCCCAATGGCATAGTTAAGAAACATCCTATGGATTAAGTGCGAGTGAGGAAAAACGAAGGAAACATTACCTTGCCCCTCTTAGCAGACAACCAAACTCCAACCTCCTTGAGTGCTTTCCTAGAAGATGAGGAAAGCACCATGTGGGAAGCCTAGGTCTGTCATCTGGATGGCTCCTCAACAGGAGGGTTGAAGTAGGAAGAGACCGGGGCTAGCAGGAGCCCCCCCCAAAAAAAAAGAATAGGAAGGCTTGCCCACAAATATTGAAGGAAAACTGTATAGGCTAGGAGACCCACTGTCAAAAACAGGCACTTGGCGCTCCGAGCAGGAGATTGATACTAAAGAGATGGCGCTGGGTGCTCAGAAGCGGGCTCTGGGCACTTAGCGACTGACACCGAGTGCTCGGAAGCTGGTGCCAGGCACTCGGAAACTGGCGGTGTACACTCAGGAGCTGGCGTTGGCCTGAGAGAGATCGTTGGGTACTTGCAGCCAAATACTGGCACCCAACAGTAGTACGCTCAGGAGAGAAATAATTCGGACTGTCCCTTGCGCTACAGGAAGGTTGAGGACTGCGCCCGGCTCCTTAAACTGCTAACTGGGCAGTGGAGAAGAGCAGCCAGCATTGCCTGCTTGCCTCTTCAATGGACGAGACGAATCTAGAAGGCGCTTGCGGCACTTCCAAGTCCGGGTTGGATTCTTGAGAGTTGGACAACAACTGATGTACATCCACAGAGATGCCTTTCTAACAACTGTCTGTCAAAGCCTGGGATCGATCAACAGGCTTGACTGTGGGGGCAACTACCATTGGGCAAACCCCACCAACCTCCCATGGACCTCCGGTATGACTCCTCCCAGGTTTAGGGGAGTATGACAGGGACCTTCATCTGGGAGAATCAGCAGGACGAGCAGCCACCTCCTCCACTTGCACCATTTCTCCTGTCAAGACGCCTTTCCAGTGGCTGTCTGCTGATACCTGGGGACTCGCAACGGGTTCAACTGAGGGAGCAACTACCTGTGGGTCAACCCCCTCGACCTCTATTGGACTTTAGGTATGTCTTCTCGCAGGTTTAGGGGAGTATGACCTTGGTCTGGGAGAACTGACGGGACGAGTAGCCATCTCCTCCACTTCACTGCATCACTACTAGGTTAAATCCTTGTTAAACCTAGACTCGAGACTGGCAATAGCGGAAGCAACTGAGCTGGGGCTGGTGTAGGTGGATTAAAAATAGGATGGCTAGTAGAGGAGAAAAAGGTGGGAAGGGGGGAAGAAGGAATATCAGAGCTATCTTCAAACCTAGGCTTGGGTAGAATTCTAGGCTAAGGAAAGCTTGCTTCTTGGGTCTAGAGGCCGCTTTCCTTTCTATCCCTCTCTATCTTGTGTAGTTGAGATTAGGCGAAGTACCCTTTCCTCTTGCTAACCATTACGTTTAGAACAGGTTTCCTCCCTACTATAATTCGGCCCCCTGTGCTTACTGCAAATTGTATGAGAATCATATGAGGATTGATTAATCTGGTTTGCAACTTTTGCTACAATAGCGGAAATAGGTGAACTTGAATCAGCCATAATTATAACCAAAGAACTAGAAAAAATGATCCTGAAAGCTATTAACTGTTTGTTAAGGCAAAGATGAGTTCTCACACCTCCCACAATCTGGAGAGGTTTCAGATGGTAGTCATCTATAGAATGCTACCAGACGCACAAAAACGTAAATAATCATTGTAAAAGTGCGTTTATTTGTTGTTTTGCTACAAATTAACCAGTTTTACTTTTATGATAACTTTATCATAACAGCCATCCGTAATATTTATAATATGTAATTAATGTAACATCACAAATAAATTATCATAGGATAAGTGCTTTATATATCGGGGTTTATTGTTGCCAGAGGTATAAGCACTTCACTTGTTGCAGACGACAGTCTTCTTTTTTTTCTTTTTGTCATTTTCTCTCGTTCTGTTTGAATCCGTAAAAGACAGCCACATCACAGTTGAATGTTATAGTTAAAAATTGTTTGTATAACCGTCAGAAAGCTAATCATAAAAAATGTTCATAATTTTTATGTTTCCGCTAACTATTCCACTAGCTGGGCATTTATTATTATGAGAGCGAGAGAGCTGTGACAGAATAAAAAAATTTATCAATGATTTATTCTTTCTAATTGTACACCAATAACACTGGAGAGTACTCTAGGAGCGGCTATGGTTTACCCGGGCAACCCTTCGTTCAGCCAGTTTTCTAGTCAGAACCTACCACTAGATGGCAGTATGCTCTGACAAGAGAACTGGCAGAATGTTACACAACAAAAATGGTGGACAAATGAAAACTGTGGAGCTGGTGGTTGTTAGCGGTCATATTTACACAATTCTGATCACAGTTTCACCAGGGCAGAAAGGCGCTGCGCACCGTATCCACTTTTTGACTGATTCCTGGCAGGCATGTATATTCTGGCAAGTGGTAATATCAAACTGCGCGCGCTAGCCACAGGGGTTACAAGGGGGGAAATTGTACCCCTAACATCTAGTTATTGATGATTTACTATCCTAACCAAGAGAATCCTACCATACCCCCCTTATATTACATAAATAAAAACACCCTTATATTATATAAATAAAAACACATGTACCTTATTCAAGAGCGGAATTGTCGGACCAATCAGGCAAGTCGATTCTTCTTCTTTTGTTTTCGACTGTAGGCTGTTCCATTTGCACAGCAACGGCCCGTGTTTTTTGAGTGTCGCCGGAATCAGAACGCATTTTCCTCAGCGTTAACTCCACTTCAGCTAATGGATATGTCCATTTAATAAATTCATGAAAAGCTTTGAATGGACACTCAACATTAGAAAGATACCTTTTTTTGATGCAATATATAGAAAAATACGAGTTTTGCAGGTGTTTCACTGTACCGCATCTTGGTAAAACATTTCATTTCAACACACACCACGTGGATTCAATTGTGTTTGTGTGGATGCTTTTATCTTTTGGATCAACGAAATTCAAGGAATGATTAATGTTCAGGTGAACTTTAAAATGCTGGGTTTTAAGAGGTGCAAAAACGACGAGCAGGAAAAAGGTACTGCTGCTTTATTGGTGATCCAGGCGGTTTATATAGCGGCAGACTGACGTCACGCCGTGGAATACAATGAGAACAAGGATGACCTGAGGTCGATAACAATTAACAATAAATACTGTGAACGAATACACTTTGAATTATACAAATGGACAGAATTGAAGTTGAATACAATCTTGATGCCTGTGAAAGAATACACGATATACAAATCAGAAACAGGTAAACAATTATATACATAGTTTAAATGATTGGATTTGCGTGACCCGTCACGCCAGGTGTGACGAATTGTAGGGGCAAAGAAAATGGGATGTCACCGTAGAAAACTTGCTCAGCAGAGACTTTACAGGCTCAATGTGTGGTATGATTTCCAGCAATCTGAAATCACAGTTGAGTCGGGATGAATATTTGTTATTAATATTGGAAGTAGTGTTTCAGCAGATCTGTCGGGAACAACTTCAAAAAACGTGTCCTTTGTTTCATGATCAATCCCACCTAAAACCCAACAGCCCTCAACTCGCCTGCCCTTATGAAATTTTCTTTTGCCGAATTTGGACTCTTCAATCTCAACTACGTGTCCTGGTCCCCCGATTTTGCATTATCTTTCACCAAGATGTCGATGCACACTTCACGGCAAAGACTGCACCAATCGGCTATTGTGTTTGGTTAACCGATTTTCAAGGTCATTTACACATATTTCTGTGGTAGTTCGCGAATCCATCCGTGAATAAGGTACACTATAGTACTAAAATCAAGATGTGACCCGGAGAAGAATTAGCCATTCCGAATTGAAATGCTTTTTCTGCATTTTCTTAAACTGCATCGCCATGCGTTTTCATCTTTCACAAGACTAACTGTTCCTTCCTTATACTGTTCACACAGACCACTAAAATCGCCTAAAAGGCCACTTTTCATCAGAAACAAACGCAATTAATTTACATTGTCACATAATTTCACCAAATCAGTAATGGTCACCGGGTTTGCAATGGCAAATTGAATGTGAGAGGGATGAGAAGACCCCATGTTAACTGTTTGAACTCTCTGCTAGAATGGTCGAGCTGGGTCAGGTCGGTACGTCGGGTAGGGTTGGACTCGAACTACTTACCTGTGCGGACGGATTTGGTTGTTGCGCGGTTACCTGGATAAACAATAAACTACCCGTACTCTAATTTCAGTAGACACAATTACAATAATGGTTGCAAATGAGCATATCACTGAATATATATTAACTCCATTTGTAGATGATATTTGTAGCAATGACCAAGCACCAAGTTGACAAGGAATACCATACTAGTTTAAGAAATTAAGATTTATCAATGCTGTGTGAGCTCTTATATGAGACTAACATTAGCATTTGTCTTACCTCAGTTTTACCATTCAGACACACATAGAATTATGAAACTCTCTTGACTGTGGGTGATTTACGAATATTTACAAGTTTATGTCAATCATATTTTATATTTCAGCAATAAGACTAACTTATAAATCTTATTATACATTCTTGGAAATAAATTTTACCTCTTCAAGTATGTATATTTTTAGATGTATATAGGAATTCCTCTGAGTAATTGTATACTTTATTTGTCTTACCATTTTTTAAGACTGCTATTCAGAAGAAATAAATACCTCCGATACTTCCATAATACTGGGAAAGCCGTGCTATTTACTAGGACAGTGTTGATGCGTTAAGCCCCGTACACACTATGCATCATGGTGGCACTGTTTACTTTAGCAGTGTGATATCAGTAAAAATCTACCTATTGGCATTAAAAGTAACCTGTACATGGATGATTTTGCCATATATTATTCAGCATCCCAAATAAAACATGCAGAACGAATCGTTAATAAAAGCATAGTAAAAATAGATGAATGGGCCTCATCTGTAGGCTTTAAATTTTCTATAGATAAAACTCAATAATCATGTTTCATAAAAATAAAAAGTGGAAAAAAGGTGAAGAAATAGATTTAAAAATCAGAAACCATAGTATACCAATTGGCCACATTACATATGTAAAATCTGATAAAGAGCATTAAATCAATTGAAAACTATCGAACACTACTTGGGGAGCTAATAGACATACCCTTACTGTACTGTATAAGGCAACAGTTCTGTCCATCATTGATGATGGAAGCGAAGTATATAGCTCGGCATCTGACGCAGTGCTGAAAATGTTAGACCCTGTTCACAATGAAGGCCTTAGAATATGCTCAGGAGCCTTTAGATCATCACCAAAATCATCGTTACAAGTTGAATGTGGTGAACTGCCTTTGTCTCTCCATAGAGAGCTAGTAACAATGAAAAAGTGATTTAAGAATTCAAACTAGTGATTCTCCAACCAAAAAATTATTTGAATTAAGAGATGTATTTATAAACAATAATCCACCACCTTTCCCAATTAGAGCTAGAAGATTGAGTCGTTGAGTATAAATATACAAGTGCCTTTGTAGTAAAATCACCGCCTCCTGGCAATGAATAAAATGAGAATTTGCACACACCTCAGGGTATTTGTCAAAAAGTAACTCATATACACCCAGAACACCATAGACAACATACAATAGAGCATATAAACCAAAAAGGCCCACATTACGCAATATATACAGATGGATCTAAATCAGAACACGGAGTAGGATATGCTGCAGTGTCCCAAGACAATACTTATCAGTTCTCTCTTCCTAATAATGCTTCTGTATTTATAGCAGAATTGTATGGAATTGCATCAGCTATAAAAATAATTAAAGAATCATCATTCAATAATTTTGTGATTTTCAGTGACTCGAAGCGCTATAGAAGCTATTCAAAATTACAAATAAAAATAATATAGTAAAACAAATTAGAATTATATCTCTATAAATTATATAATAATGGAAAAAATCACAAAATATGTTTAGATCCTTGCCCATGTAGGAATCCAAAGGAAATGAAAGATGCAGACAAAGCAGCTAAGCAAACTCACATGACAAGATCAAATGTGAATATTCCTGTTACTGATTATGTAGCTCACATAAAAATGGGTATCATAAATAAATGGCAATATATATGGGATGAAGAACCTGAAAGTAATAAACTGAAAGAAATAAAACCTAATGTTAAAAAATGGAGTTCATCATATCAGAGAGAGAGACACAAGTAATTTTAACATGTCTCAGAATAGGCCATACTCGTCTGACACATGGGCACTTAATGAGCGCCCCTTGGCCCGGCTCGAGTGCTCGAATGCAAGTAATAACTGGCATGAACTATGTGTTATGTAGATAATCCAAAAAGTATGACCAACAACGAATGTCTACTTTTTGGAAATAGATCAATGAAAGAAATTTTGTCAGAATCTTTCACATTTTCAATCGTTCAATTTTGATGCTCTTGAAGAACTGTAATTTAATTAATAAAATATAAAAATAAGTAAATAATAAAGCATGAAAACCCTTTTTAACATTTGATTTTACAAAGAAAAAACAAAAATTTTGCTTAAATTTATATTGTGAATTTTAATATACCATTTTAGTATGTATGTAAGGAAGTCTGAGTAAATGTATTTATTGTATGTATGTGTTTCAGTATTAGAGGATATGCCTATGTGCAGTTTTTAATTTCATTTAATTCATTCCTCATTGTACTGAATGATCCTATTGGTCCTAACACTTGGCCAGCGCTATGAGGAGTTGAAAGTCCAGCTCGGTGGTCTGTTAAACTACTTTAATAATAATAAAAATTCAACACCTCGTTGGTCAGGCCTGCCACACTGAATTGCCCCTCGCCCCTGTACAGCCAGGATGCTGGGTTCTGATGGGTGAATGGCGGTGGCTTTGTGCTGAGGGCCGCCCTTTGTTTGTCTGTCAGGAGGGGCATCACGCGGGCTCAACCTTCAACTGGTAACATAAATTTCATTAAGCATTACCAACAACAACAAAGTCGTTAAAATATGAAAAACAGGTTGATAAACTGTGATAGTTGAATATCAAAGAACGATGAACACGATGACAAAATTCATGGACTGATCAATTTGCTCGAGCCCAATTCGTGAAACACTGAGGAAGCATTTGTAACTTAGAGAGCTGCTGAAGAAACACCGAGGGATTTTGGTAAACTTTTTCATCATGAAATCAGTATCAATGATTTTCGTGACTACGTGGAAAATGTCTTACAAAATTTTAGAAACCTTGAGAAGGCCTGTGAGAGGGTGTGAAATAATGAGCAGGAAGACAAATACTGCTGGTTTATTGATGAAGCAGCCTGCTTATAAAGCGGCGTGCGGACGTCTGCATATACGCAGAGACCGCGAGTACAAAAATTTACAAGTGACCTTAGGTCAAACTATTTCTCTACACGAAAGAGGACAGGTACATATAGAAAACATGATGATTAACAACAGCTGGTTGGACATAAAAATACTCTGACACATATACGTGATACAAGGGCAAATGAACAGGCAATAAATATACAAATCACAATAATGATAGTAAGACTGTGTACGTGCAACCTCAGGTTGGCTGTGAAGGCACCGCAGAAAACGGGATGATCATCATAGAGAACTCGATGAGCGGGGACTTTACAATACTCCCCCCCCCCACAAGACGTAGGTAACGTCTGATGAAAGCAGGTATCTGCTGGGGCGATGGAGGGGCCCCGCCTTCTCAATGCCAGCTGGGGGGCGGGGCAGTGTTCGTCTTCTTCAGTGCCCTGTGGATGGGTGTGTTGGTTTGCCCACCTGCCCGGACCTGGGGCCTTCCGGGGGTGCCCACGAGGTTTTCTTGCTGACGGGGTGGGCTGTGGGGGTGCCACCTCCTGTGGGGGGCTTTGGGAAGTGCCCCCGACGTCTTCCTCCAGGAATGCCTTCTGGTTTCTCTCAAATACGAGGAAAGGCCCCCTGTAGGGCCTGGTTAAGGGTGGACGTACGGCATCATTCCTGCCAAAGACATGGGTGGCCAAGGGCAGACTAGGAGGCATGAAGGGGGACGTCCTGTCGGTATGTGTCCGCTGGCAGGGGGCGAACTTCCCAACCCTGTCATAGAGCCTCTGCATTGTTAAGTCATCCCGGTCCTCTGTGATGAGTTCACCCAGGACTACGAGGGTCTCCCTGAAGAGCTTTTCTGCTGCAGACAGGTCGCCATTGGCTCTGGGGGCGGTCCTCAGCCCGAGGAGGACCCAGGGCAGCTGGTACTTCCAGTTCTTGGAGGTGCAACGAGCCATGAGGGATGCCTTCAGGGACCTATGGAATCTTTCCACCATTCCATTGGCTGCGGGGTTGTAGGCAGTGCTGTGGTGAGTGCGGGGCCCCTGTCCTTAGTTATACGGTTTGGGACACCAAAGCGGTTGAACCAGCTGGAGAGGAGGGCTTCTGCGCACACAGTGGAGGTGGCGTCTTCCATGGGCATAGCTTCGGGCCACCTGGTGGAGCAGTCAACGACTGTTAGATGACACCTTGCTCCTCCTGATGGGGGAAGAGAACCCACTACATCGACGTAGATGTTCCCGAAATGTCTCCCCAGCTGGGGAAAGTCGCCCACCCCCGATTCGGTGTGCCGCCCTATCTTACTGGCCTGGCACTGTATGCACTGCCTTGCCCAGGCCATTGCGTCCTTCCGTATGCCATGCCAGACGAACTTCTCCGCCAGTAGCCTGGACATCGTTCTGCCGGAGGGGTGGGACAGTCCGTGGATGACGTCGAAGACCAGCCGACAACAGGAGGCAGGCATCAGTGGGCGGGGGTGGCCAGTGCTTATGTTGCTCAGCAGTGTTGGCCCACGTCCTTCCACTTCAGCGACGTGATTGCGGTGCGGTAAGCTGGAGTCTCTGGGTCGGCAGCTTGTTCACGGGCGTGGTCCTTGTAGTCGATCCCGAGCTGCACTGTGTCGATTTCGATCCTCGAGAGGGCATCGGCTACTGGGTTCTTCCTGCCAGGGAGGTACTTGATGGTGCAGGTGAACTCCGCAATGGCCACGAGGTGCCACTGCTGCCTGGAGGACCATGCATCCCCCAGCTTTGTGAAGGCATGGACCAGCGGCTGGTGGTCCGTCCAAACTGTGAAGGGCGTACCCTCCAGGAGGAATTTGAAGTGGCGTACCGCCTGGTACACCGCGAAGAGTTCCCTGCCGAAGGTGCTGCAGTGGGACTTGGTGGGGCTGAGCTTTCTGCTGAAGAAGGCGATGGGCTGAGGGGATCCGTTGACGACTTGCTCCAGGACGGCCCCACATGCGACGTTGCTGGCGTCTGTTGTCAACTGGAGGGGAGCGCTGGGGTCCTGGTGGGCCAAAGCTGTTGCCTTGGTGAGGGCGGCCTTTGTCAGGGAGAAGGCCCATTGCTGGTCGGGGCCCCACACTTCGGACGGCCCTTGAGGATCTCCGTCAGGGGGGCCATGGTGTGCGCGATCCTTGGGATGAATATCCTGTGGTAGCTGACCATTCCGAGAAATTCTTGTACGGCCCTGACGGAGGTAGGGGTGGGGAACCTGACGACGGCCTCGACTTTTGATGAAACTGGGCGGACACCTCCTGGGGATATCTTGTGGCCTAGGAATTCCACCTTATGGACGCCGGAGGTGCACTTGTTGAACCTGACAATGAGGCCACTCTCCTGCATGCGCTGCAGGACCTTCCGGATGTGCCGTAGGTGTTCCTTCTGGGATCTGGAAAAAATTAGGATATCATCGACGTAGCAGACGCAGAAGTTCTGGTCCCCCAGGATACTGTCCATCAGTCTCTGAAAGGTCGCGCCTGTGCTCCTCAGGCCAAAGGTGGAGAAGGCGAAGACACAGGACCCAAAAGGCATGACGATGGTGGTTTTGGGAATGTCCTCTGAAGCTACTGGTACCTGAAAATATGATTTCAAGAGATCTAGTTTTGAGAATATCTTGGCCCCATGGAAGGGGGCCGTTAGGTCCTCCATGTTTGGTAGAGGGTAGTGGTCGGGTTCTGTAGTGAGGTTGAGCCGCCTGTAGTCGCCGCAGGGTCTTCAGGTGCTGTCTGCTTTCTGTACCATGTGAAGGGGGAGGCCCATGGGCTGGGAGCCTTCTTGCATATGCCCATCCGTTCCATCTCGGCAAAGGCCTTCTTGGCCTCCTGAAGGCACTGTGGGGGAAGTCTTCGGAACTTTGCATGCGTCTGGGGGTCCCTTGTCTTGATGTGATGATATATCCCATGTTTGGCAGGGGCCCTGGGCACCTGACGAAGCTCTGGTTTGAACACCTCTGGGAATTCCCTCAGGAGGGAGCCGAACTGGTGGGAGCGAAGGAACAGATTGTGGGCTCCCTGGGGCCTGGCGAGGAAGTCTGCACCCAGGAGCGGGGTCCTAACATCCGCGACGATGAAGTCCCACTCATACCTCAGGCCCAGGATGAAGAACGAAAGGAGCCTCGTGCCATAGGAGAGGATGGGGGACCCGTTGGTGGCCGTCAGGGAGGCAGCTGGGTCCGGCGGACATCTGTGGTCCTCTCTGGAAGGCGGGAACACTGACCGCATGACCCCAGTGTTGATCAGCATCATCCTGCCAGAGACAGCGTCGCGGACGTAGAAGCCTACTGGTGCGGGGCCCCTGGGTGTCTCAGATGCTGCTGCCATGGCGGCCTGTGGGGGTGGCCACTGCTTCCCCCGTTTTTTTTGGAGGGGAGAAAAGGCAGGGGGCTTAATAATTTTGGGCTGCTTTACCGTCTCCAAGAGGTTCGTGTCCTGCCGGGGGTTGATGGCGAGGTCAAGGGCACGGGCAGTAAACTCTAAAGTATTTTTGTTTTTACCTTCCGTAGAACACACATAATCAATCATAAAATCTTTAAATAGTAATATACGTATAATTTATAAGACTAATAATGATGATTGAAAAAAGCACAACATTCAGATATATCTTCATATTATTAAGTTCATCACCTATATAGTCTAGCAATATAGACACTCCACAATATCATTATAGTGATGCTTAACCATTATTTAGACATTTCATTTGGGAAATAATTATAATTGATCATTTTATTTGCTAAATCCAAGATCAACGTTTGAACCTAAGTGGAGCAAATTTGACATGCTTTTTGTGATAGAACAGGCCGACAAAATATTTGAATCCCATTGCTCGGTGTACCCCTTCCATGTCACCGACAATTCCAGATCCTTCCTCCCACTGTAGAGAGAGAGAGAGCGAGAAAGCAGTCAGTTTGCTTTAATGTAAATTGTGTTGACTGTCAAGCTAAATTAGCTTTTGAGAGAGAAACAGCCAGAATAGACATTAAGAAAACCATTTTGATTTGGCGAGTGGTAATGACGGGTAATTGTGATTTCTTTGGCGTGGGAATAACACTAGCCTTATATTTTACCGGAAAAAAGTGGAACTCGACTCAACTTCGAAAATAAGAAATAAGCCAGTCATCCTGCAGTGATTATTTTAAGTAAAAAATTATTGACAGTTTTAAGTAGCAACCTTCATAATAACCTTTATCCATTTGATACAGTGTTTACTGAATTATAAAATCATTCAGACAATCCTATAAAAGTGAAATGTTTTCTGGAATTTATTTCAGGTAAAATGCTTCTTATTGTGATGAGACTTGGTGAAGAGTTTGGAATCAGTCTTGTAATACATCTAGAAATCAATCTATTTCATGTTTAAAGATTTCATTTAAATATATAATTCAGTCAACTGCAATGTCATTATGCATACAGTGTCTCACACAAAGACTGAAGAAACATGATTCTGCTGGGTATCTTACTTTTGAGTTCCATTTGAGTTTCATCTCTTCCGGTCATCTTGCTTAATGGCTGGGGCCAGCTAGGATTAATAGAGCACAGCCACGTAGCATAGGGGCGAGTCATTTCCTGGAGCACTTTCGAACCACAGCTCAGGTGTTTAAGCAATCTCTGACAACGCCAGGAAAACATAGTTGCAGATCATCAGTTAAAAAGACGGAATTAAGTGTATCAGTGTTATTTAAGATCAAATTACAAAATATAATTGGGCTGCAGTCACTTCTGTGCTGCAAGAAACTTTTATGCTGGATGTTGTTTGCCCTTGGCAGTGTATTGACAATTGATGCAAATTCGTGGTTCTTTATTTTTGAGCTAGCCACCATTTCCGGTTGAAGTTGCAGCAATATTGAGCAAAGTAGTGCTAGACAAAATAATTCTTGTTGGCCCTGTGACGTTCAAGAGAAATGTCAAAAGAGAGACTGATTCTTTATTATTCTCGACTGATTCTTTATTATTCTCGACAGGCGTTTGTAAAACAAAAAGTGGACAGAAAGGTAGCAGGCAACCCAAGGCCCCCTGCTGCGTCCATACAGAATTTGTGAGTTCTGACAAGCATAAAAATATGTACAATGTTCGTTACATGGCATATAAAAGGTAGACATACATATCGGCGGAAAGGCCATACAATGATGCATAAGATGAGGTACATAAAGAATCTGAAATAAAGACAGGTAATATACATGACGGGATTAATGTACATCTGAAGGGAGAAACACAAGAAAGGAGAGGCCCGATTTGTCGCCCTTACAAATACTCCTCCCCCCCAAGACAATGATTAGAGAAGCAATTATTGGATGAAATATCATTAATCATGGAGGCGCTTGCGCAGTCGGAGTGGGCCCTTGCTTCTGGAGAACTGTGGGTGTGGGGTGGAGCTGACACCTGGGGTTGACTGGATGAGTTTCCTGGGCCACCCCAGGCCCCGCCTTGGTGGGGAAGTGGGTGCGTCTGCAGGCAGGTATTGAGGGAGGACTCTGGGACACCTGGCTTCTTCTTCGCAAACTTCGCTGTCCAAGAGGAATGCGGGTTTCAGCCTGTTGATGGTGATCCAGTCCTCCTGCCCGTGGATGTCAAGGAGGAATGCTGTAGGGCCTGGTTAAGGGCAGCCAGCCGGCGTCCACCCTGATGAAGACGTAGGCGCAGGAGTGTAAGGCGGGTGGGCTATAGGTGATGGTTCTGTCGGTGAAAGTCTTGTGGCAGGGTGCGAACTTTTGTACGAGTTCCCTCAACCTCGGGAGGGGGCTGCCGGTGCCATCGGCTGATGGCGGGAAGAATTCTCCGGGGATGGCCAGTGTTTCCCCATAGATTTTCTCAGCAGGGGAGGCATCGCCATTTGCTTTTGGTGCGGTGCGGGGATCCAGCAGGACCCAGGGCAGCCGTTTTCTTCCACCTCTCGTCGGTGCAGCGTGCCATGAGAGCTGCTTTAAGAGAGCAGTGCGTCCTCTTGACCATGCCGTTCGCTGCGTGGTAGTATGTCATTATGCTGTGTAGAGTTGTATCCATCAGGCATGCCAAGGAAACCCACAGCTCTAACAGGAAGGCAGGACCCCAGTCTGTAGTGATGCTGTCTGGCACTCTGAAGTGGCTTATCCAACCGGAGAGGAGGGCCTCTGCGCATGATGTTGTTGATGCTTCATCCATGGGGGTTGCTTTGGGCCAGCGAGTGGAGCAGTCTATGACCATCAGGAGGTATCTGGCTCCCCCCCCCAACTGCGGAAGGGGCCTGACGACGTCGATGTGGATGTGGCCGAACCGCCGACGAGGCTGGAGAAAATCGCCGGTCCCAGACTCTGTGTGCCGGGATGTTTTGCTCGTCTGGCACGGGATGCAGCTCCTCGCCCACTGGCAGACGTCCTTGTTGATGCCATGCCAGACGAACTTGTCAGTCATGAGGTGTGCCGTTGTGTGCCCCAATGGATGGGAGAGACCGTGGACTATGTCGAACACTTGCTTGCTCCTCGAGGCGGGCACCAGGGGGAGTGGGCAGCCTGTGCTGGTGTCGCAGAGGATAGTTGTGTCCGAGTTTGCTAAGGGCACATCTTCCCATTTGAGAGCTGTCACTGCCGTCATGTAGTCTGCCGTCTCTGGGTCCGCTGCTTGTTCTCTTGAAAGGTCTTCATAGTCGATGCCGAGGTGAAGGGAATCGATTTCTACTCTTGACAGAGCATTGGCCACTGGGTTTTTCTTGCCAGGAACGTAGTTGATGGTGCAGCCGAATTCGGAGATGGCGGTCAGGTGCCACTGTTGCCTTGTAGACCACGCGTCCTGCTTTGCAAATGCGTGAACCAAGGGCTTGTGGTCTGTTAGGATTGTGAATTCAGTTTCCTCCAGCCGGTACTTGAAGTGCCTCACAGCCTGGTAGATAGCCAGCAGCTCTCTGTCGAAGGCACTGTAGCTGACGAAAACTTGCAGCTGAAGAAGGCCAAGGGCTGGGGCATGCCATTCTCCAGCTGCTCGAGTACTGCACCACAGGCGATGTTGCCGGTGTCCATTGTCAACCTGAGGGCAGTGACAGGGTTGTGGTGAGTTAAGGGGGTGTCACTGGAGAGGGCCTTTTTTATTTAAATGAATGTCTGCTGCTGTGGAGCTTCCCATGTTAGTGTTTTTGGTTTCCCCTTCAGGATTGACGTCAGGGGGTACATGATGTGCACCAAGGCCCTCCTCTCCAGCTGGATCAGCCGGTTTGGTGTCCCGGACCACATAACCACCGACAGGGGTCCTGCCTTCCTGTCCGAGCTATGGACCTCTCACCACAGCACCACCACCTACAACCTTGCGGCCAATGGATTGGTGGAGAGATTCCATAGGTCCCTGAGAGCGTCCCTCATGGCCCGCTGCAAGGCCGAGGATTGGAAGTACCAGGTGCCTTGGGTCTTCCTCGGGCAGAGGACCGCACCCAGAGCCAACGGCGACCCATCCACAGCAGAAAGAGTCTATGGGGAGCCCCTCGTAGTCCCTGGCGAACTCATCACGGGGGATCGCCACAACCTGACAGTCCAGAGGCTCCGTGACACGGTTGGGAAGTTTGCCCCTGCCAGCGGACGTACACCGATAGGATGTCGCCTTTCACACCTCCTGGCCTGTCCTCCACCACTCATGTCTTTGTCAGGAACGACACCGTCCGCCTGCCCTCAACCAGGCCCTACAGGGGGCCCTTCCGCGTGCTGGAGAGAAACGCCAAAGCATTCCAGTTGGCCATAAATGGGAAGGATGACCGGGTGTCTGTAGACCGCCTCAAGCCCGCCCTGTTGGAATGGAGACGTCGACGACACCACACAGCACCCTCTGCAAGCACCGTCGCCCCTGCAGCCAGCCTAACCCAAAAAGGAGGTTGTGTGGCCGCCCCTGGAAGCATCCAGGCAGCGCCACACACAGCCACTCCCACTCACACCGCACCCCCCACCTGACTTCGCCGAGCCACGGCACTCTCCGGCGGCCCAGCAGATACCTAGTTTGACCAGACTTACCTACGTCTTGTTGAGGGGGGGGGATATTGTAAAGTCCCCTCTCAACGGGTTTTCTGTGGTGAACCTCCCGTTGTCTGCAGTGCTTTTCCCACAAGCCTAGGTCACGCTAAATAGCCATATTTTTATCTATGTAAATACGTATCTATTACTGATTTATTTATGCCTGTTTACATTGTACATGTGTCAGAACATTATTGTGTCAATTCTTGTAATTTTACTTTTCATGTCATTTGTATTTACCTATCCTGTGTCACATCAAGAACAATTGACCTCGGGTCACCTGTATCCTATTGTATGCCTTTTTATGACGTCCACACACCGCTTTATAAGGCGACCTGCTTTCCCAGTAAACTAGCAGTTATTATTTTGCATCTCTTACAAAGTGAACTAAGAGTAGGGAGTCTGGGAGAAACTGGTGAATTATGCACACATTGAATAGAGCAGCTAGCAAAATGTAAATTACTGGATGCCAGAATTTGCAAGTTTCAGCAGGCAGACATCGCAGCCGGGTGATTTATTATTAGGTGGGTTGTTTATGGCACCGCTGATGTTACCTGGCACAATATGATCGGCGAAATGAAACTGAATATTATCAGTAAGGAGGTTATTTACATCCTTTCGGGAGTTTTGATTGTTTATGCAATTCAGGATAGTGCTGAAATGATCACCCGACATTCTTGCAATAGCCTCGTCACCAATGGCTTCTACTCTCTGTGACAGCTTTTTAGTTTTGGGATTCAGGGATTGAATGCCCTTCCAAAGACGGGGGTAATCGCCAGAATTTAATTTTCTACACACTGCATGAGCTCTTAGTTGCTTTTCATTCAGGCTGCAGTGCTTAAGGTCAAGCCTGCCTCATTAGCAGTGCAAAGTGTCCTTCCCTCAGGCTACCATTTTGCCTCCACAGTAGAAACATTTCTCATGAATGTGTATATAGATCTTTAACTACTATGAGATTCAGGGCCTCTGTAACACGGTTTTTTCGCAATAACTTTTTATCTATGCATTTCATAAATATAATGCTTATTCAGAATACACATTATATCTACACATAAATTTTGACTGTATTCTGCATTACGTAGGTTGAATAAATTTGGTACTTATAATGTAAGAGTGACTTTTTTTTTAAGATGGGCCAACTTACTCAGAGAAAAGGTTTCGAACGCACTCGTTATGTAACTTATGACAGCATTTCTTCCCTCTTTCTCGATGGATGATTGGCTATACGTAACGAAGGCTCACTGTGCAATATGCCATGGCCTCCTCAGAAATTAAGTTTAACATTAGATGATAGGTTATTTCATTAAGCTAACAAATTATGGCAACTGGCTACGTTATTGCCGATGTTGAAGCTAAAGATAAAGTATGGTATCATTCCTTCATTGCATTATCATCTTTACTATTTGTTTTGCTACATGTTGTAATTATTTTAAAGGATAAATGAATTATGTTCACTTTACTTCTATAAATTCCCATTAGATGTACAAATAAAACTCCTAAAACTATTCATGATTTATTTACAAAATGCAGTCATCATCACTCGAGGAAAAGATCATCTTCCCGTCCTCATCGTCACTGGCCAGGCTAATGATGACTGGTTCTACTGTCTCTCGGATATTGTCCGACTTCCAATACTCCTCCTCGAAATGACGGGATTGTCGAACTGCTCCTGCCCACACTTCCGGGGTAACAGAAAGCCTGGCTTCCTCCAACCTGTCCTGCAGGTCGGATCGAGTAAATCGACGGAGGGAGGAACGTACTTGTCTCTTCATGACCCCCCACACCTGTTCAATTGCATTGAGCTCGGGGTGAGCAGGGGGCTAACGCACAACCTCATGGCCCCATTCACGGATGGTGTTGTCAATCTCATACCTTCGCTGCAGCCGATTCTTTTGGCAAATAAGCAGCAGTTCCGAGCGTGTGGCAGAAGGTCGGAATGATATCCTGCGCTGTTCTAGCCACCTGATGAGAGAACATAATAGAACATTAATACCTTAAAGATAGATCATAAATTGTTACATGTAGTACAAGCAATAAAGTGCAATTTGATAAAGTTCCCATTAAAATAGGTTAATTGACTCTTCGAACAATTTTATATATATATATATATATATATATATATATATATATATATATATATATATATATATATATATATATATATATATATATATATATATATATATATATATATTGAAGTCATTATAATTACCTGATGAGATCTGCCTTTCTGGTTGCTGAAGTGGGGCATCGACTCTCCTCGATCAGTGTGCTATGATATGGTGCATTATCAAGCACAAGTACAGATGGCTCGGGAAGGGATGGCAGAAGTTGCGTCGTTAGCCACTGTTTGAACAACTTTGCATTCATCTAGCCATGGTAGTCTCCCTGATTGGTCTTGGCCAGGTAGCACAGGTATGAACCATCTATAAAGCCCTCATTCGTGCCAGCTGCCACCACCACAAAACGCTCACCTTCTCCAGGAGGAACCTTACGACTGTAAGTGGGACTGGTGACATCCTGCGTAGTGTCTGCCCATTCCCTGTTGTGGGCCATCCTTGTCGTAAACCAGGTTTCATCTACGTAAACGACCACTCTCCCCTCCTCCTGCTGGCGTCGTAGATCACGGAGAGCAGTTATCCGGCGGCATACAATTTCCAGAGATTCCCTCCTTACATACATCTTACGTTGGGAAGTTTTATACTCGAATCCCATAGAATGCAAGAGTCGAAGTACTGAAGCCCATGATGTCATTTCCGGAATAATGCCAGCTGTTTTGTGGTCATTTGTCAAGGAACCAACAGTAAAATGCTCCTTCTCAGCAAACTTTCTGTGGATACAGCGGCGAATGGCACCTATCGTAAAGTTATCAAAGACAGGCGGCGCTTGTAATCCTGACAATGGTGAAAGAACGGACCTGGAGGCACGGTTGACGGTGACCCTCACTGCACCTGCAGTCATGCCCAAAACATATCGAACACGGTCGTACGGCCTAAAGAAGAAGAAGAAAAAATTATATCGGATGATCCGTTGGTCTGCTGGAGATTTTAGCACATATCAGCTTGTATTTACTTTGGATAAAAATCTTATTTTAACAAAAATAGTTATATAAAGACTGTTTACATACGATCTCTCCCTTTCTCTCTCTCTCTTGGTGGCATAGTGAATAGTTAATGGAAATGTTCAAAATCCTGACTGACATTACAAGTATTATAATCACGTGATGCTAAATACAAATCAGACCATAAACACTGGATTTAAACTAGAAACTGAATGATTACCTATTCAGGCTATAGTAAGTATGGCCACGGGCTTTCTCTTGACTGTATAAAATTGCAAGTCATAAGACAAATGCAGTTTTGCAACCACGGGGACAATTCCAAATCCTGTTAGCCATTCTTGACTGCTGTGGGTTTCAGAGCCGATGGAACAAGGTGAATGAGTTTCTGTCTGGTGGATGGGCAGGGCAACATTTCGTCAAACGGTGTTTACCTTGCTTATGTAATGAATGTTTTTCGACTCTTGGCTCGTAATCATCTGCCATGGCGTCGGCTAGATAATTTTTACTCTATAAAAATTAAAACTATCGGGTTTAGGTTATTGGTAATGCTGACAAAATTTGTGTGTGGTTGTAATATATACATATGTCAACTTTCAGCTACATCCGATGCTTTGATAAGGAGCAAAGTCCAAAAAACCGTGTTACAGAGGCCCAGAGTCTCATAGTAAGTCATTCCATCCAGGTATATTATGAGAGTTGCCTTGATGAGATCTAAAGGTATCCCTGCCAGAGGCAAGCATAGCAGAAATTATATTCGAACAGAATTCTTTCAGATCTCTCCTGTGATGTCGTTTCTACATTTTGTGTTAGTGCACAGTAAGGCGTCTGCTGGTTGAACTATTGACCGCAGCCTGGTTTCCGTGGTGTTCCTATAGGATGAGGTTTTCTGTTGGATTTTAAAATCCCAGTTAACAGCAGATGGGTGATCAGTTAGGGGGTTCACGTTGCAGGTCACAATAGAATCATGAAGTTGAGGGGACGTGATGCAGTGGTCCAGCCAGGAGGTTATAATTGTGTCCTTTCTATTTTGTACATAGGTATAGGAGGAGGGAGGAAGCAGCATTACATTGCTAATTTGGAGAGCATGATTTTGACAGAAACGAGTAAGTTCGTTATAAAATTTATTTGTGGGGTGAGAATTAATGTCCTCAATTATACAAATATGATCAGCAGTAGAATCGTGAATAATACTGTGTAACTCACCTAGGATCATGCAGTACTGATCAAAGTTATTGTTCTTTTCCCAGGGCATATATACATTAATTACTAGATCTTAGAATCCCCTACTGTCACATGAAGCCCCAGCAATCTATCACTCCTATAGGTCAACACATTCACCATATTGTCTAACAATTTGTGCCACAGCAGAGAAAGGCCCCGTTTTTCTTTTGCCAGTTGCAAAAACAGGTTTTGGCATAGGAAAAACCTATTTTTGGTAGTTGCTGCTGAGTCCTCAAGGTCTACCAGAGCTCCGTGGTGACCAAACTAATATCAAAGAATCCTCTTTTAGTTGGTCTCGCAGCCAGGTATTGTGTCGTAGTGATAAACACTGTAACACATGATGGAGTATGTAATGGGGCACTTTCCCAAATCTTTACAGTGAGGCTGTATACCCAGGTTCTTCCATCGCCAAAACCTGCTTAGAAGAAGAAATGATTAAGCCTTTAACGCCGACTGGACGTATTTTACGTCAACAAAAATTGTCTGTTGGGTGCCAAGTGGACGTAAAATACGTCGACTACAAAATTTTTTTTAAATATTCGCGGAAAAAAGGTTATAGGCCTAGTTTGCGAAAGATTTTAAATCACGCGCCTTGAGGGATGCTGGGAGTTCATGGATCACGCTGTTGTTTTGTTTACAAGCATAACCCAGCTGTGCATGCGCAAATTTCTTTCTTCTCGCACTACAAAGCATCAGCGACACATCGTCGGAGAGCGATTTCTCGACGCATTCGTGTTTTGCTGAACTTGTGCGAGTGTTAGCGTATTTGTGACGCAATAGGACGTTTGCAGAGATGTCCCAACGTCGTCAGGACCGTGAAAGGCACGTATTGCCTGTCGGTAGTGAGTGTGTGAGGCGAGTTTTAGATTTGGATGCTGGAGAGGGACCAAGCACCCAAGGTGACCCAGCTTTTCAACGCTGTGTTGTACGGCCACATGTGGCCGAAAGGGACCAAGGACCGCACCCTGTGCCTTTTACGACCCCTAGGAAACATCGGGGTGTCCTGAGGGGCATCCGTAAGCATTTGGGAGGCCTCCAACAAAAGGACATTGATGAGTACTTGTTGGAGCTCGATCGAGAGCAGGTGGAAAATCCTCATTTTGACGGCAGTTGGTCATCTAGTGACGAGGACATCACGCCCGATGTCAGTGATGACGAGTATTTGCCCCCAATGTCCGTACGAGAGCCACAGCATGAAAGCGAACTCGAGTTCAGTGGTTTCAGTGCTTATGAGGGAGAGTCTGAGGAGGAGGAGGAGGAGGCACCGATTGTGGCTGGTGGGGACGAGACAGAAAGTGATGGTGAAAGTGAGGGAGATGGGCCAGTGGGAAGGGTGGGAGTGCGAAGTCGTGCCCACGCACGTACGCGTGCATGGGCCCATAGAAGGTTGCAACATCGTGGCAGCTTAGGTGAAGGCCGTTCATCCAAAAGTGATGAGGGGTGGTTGGAGGACCCCACCCCACCTAACATGCACCCATTCACAGCAGCACCTGGACTGACCGTCCCTGTGCCTCTCACTGCACTGGGGTTCAGTCGGCTCTTCCTTACGCGGGAATTGCTGGAATACCTCGTTGCAGAGACAGCGGATTATGCTTGGTACTGCTGTGAGGAACTGCAGACGTTGTTGTATCGCTGGTGGGGCTGCAACCTCACAGCATGGGGCATTTTTTGGGGCTCCACATTTTCTTTGGAATGATGCCTGCTGCCGACGTCAGGCAATATTGGAGGCGGAATTTTTTTTAAGCACGCCCAATGTGCCCGGCATTATGCCCCGTGATAGTTTCCTGGCGTTGGACATGTATTTCAACACCTTCAACCGAAGGGCCATATCCCGGAATAACCCAGATCACCTCATCTTAGTCTGCCCAGTGTTGGAGTACATTTGTGAACGGTGCCAGTTTCTCGTGGTTCCTTCCAAGAACCTTTCTTTGGATGAGGGGATGATGCCATACAAAGGGAGTCTAAGCATAAAAGTGTACAACCCCAAGAAGCCAAAGAAATATGGTGTGAAGTTATTTTTTATTATGGAATCCAACACTGGATACATCGTTGACTTCTCTGTGTATTCAGGGGTCTTCTCCACGCTGCGTGATACTGTCTTCGGTCTTGTGGATCGTTTCTGTAACCAGGGATACCACCTGTTTATGGATAATTATTATAACTCGGTATCCCTGGCCCAGAAACTGTATGAAGCAGGTGTGCACATCAGTGGTGCCCTTCAGTTGGTGTGTGGGGCCTCGAATGTCCTCAAGAGGTTCGCTAGCCAGCTGCAACATCTGGCAAGAGGAGAGATAGAGTGGCGGCGGAAGGGAGATGTCTTCGTCATCTGTTGGAAGGGGGTCTGACTCGTGCCCATGATTATGACCAGTCATGAGCCCATCCAAGAAGAGGTCTTTCAGCGGAAGAAGACACGTCGGCAGGGCCGAGTTACGTATGAGGAGTTTCGTGTCCAACGGCCTACTGTCATTGGGCACCACAATAGGCACATGGGAGGAGTTGATCTCTTTGATCAACTCATCCAGTATTATCCCTTCGCCAGGAGAACCATGAGGTGGACACAGAAGCTCCTCAAATACCTCCTGCAGTTGGCCCTCCAGAATGTCTACATCCTCTACTGTGGGTATAATTCAGACACCCAGAGGTTGTCCCATATCCAGTTTCTCGAGGTGGCCAGGAATGCCCTCATAAACTTTAATCCTGAGGAGTGGCCTTCCAACACCGCCCCCCTGCCCCGAGCTCCAGATCTGCCCCGAGAGGATAGGGCAGATGTCGCTAGGAGGGCCAACCTCGGTCGTCCTGCTCCTGCTGCTGCCGCCCCTGCTGCCGTCCCTGCTGCCGTCACCCTTGATGATGCCGCCCCTGCTGATGCTGCCCCTGCTGCCGCCGCCCTTGATGATGCCGCCCCTGCTGATGCTGCCGCCTCTGCTGTCCCTGTCCCTGTTGCCTCACATTCCAATGTCCCGTCGGGTAGTGGACCCTGTGTGTCGGCTGCAGGCAGGGGATCACACACTGGAGCCCCTAGAAGGGCGTAAGCAGAAATGGTGCCGGATGTGCCATATGAATGGCAGAAGAAGAGACACCCTGTTCGTCTGTCGCACCTGCAAGGTAGTACTTTGCAGGATCGGGGAGTGTGACCACAAATACGACACTGCGGTCATATATTGGAGTGCGCCTACCCGAGGGACACTGGAGGGCGCAGCGGACCGCCAAAGGGCGGCCCATCTGCAGTAAGGGCGCGCATCTCCCTCCCCCATCTGTACTTCGTCATGTCGAGAGGAAAAAAATGCAAGACTCTTCAATGGAGGAGGGAGAAAACAAGAATAGAACGAAGAGTCAGGATTACGAGTGAGTATTCTGCACTGGTTTTATATTTAATTTTATATTTATTACAAGTTTTTATATATCTGTATTTATTGGTGTTTTGTATATTATTTCGTTTTATGCAAAAAAAAAGTTTTTCACGTACATTCCTTTTAGTTATGTATTCTTACCAAAATAAAAAAAATATATATAATATATATACTGTATATGTGTGTGTATGTATGAATGTATATATATATATATATATATATATATATATATATATATATATATATATATATATATATATATATATATATATATATATATATATATATATATATATATATATGGGTATTTTTTGGTAAGCAAAAAAATCTAACATTCTAGTGATATTCAATCATTTACCTTCATTTTGCAACAAACGGGAAGTCTCTAGCACAATATTTCGATTTATGGTGAATTTTAAAAAAACTTTTTCCTTACCTCCGCGCACGCTAACTCTGCTGAAAATCTCAGAATTTCTAAAATCTCAGAATTTCTTTAGTCACCTTGTCGTAATTTTTGCACCGTTTTCTATTAAGCGTTACATAAAGTGTTATATATGAAAATGTGCGCAATTTCATGTAGAATACAACAAAAAATAAATCATGGTTGTAGCTTTCATCAGCTTTGAAATATTTTCATATAAATCACGATAAGTGCCAAAATTTCAACCTGTGGTCAAGTTTGACTCGACCGAAATGGTAAAAAAATGCAATTGTAAGCTACAACTCTTACCTTCTAGTAACATTCAATTATTTACCTTCATTTTTCAACAAACGGAAAGTATCTAGCGCAATATTTCGATTTATGGTGAATTTTTGAAAAGAACTTTTTCCTTACCTCCACATGCACTAACTTTGCTGAAAATCTCAGAATTTCTTTAGTCACCTTGTCGTAATTTTTGCACCGTTTTCTATTAGGCGTTACAAAAAGTTTTATACATGAAAATGTGCGCAATTCCATGTAGAATACAACAGAAAATAACTTATGGTTGTAGCTTTTATCAGTTTTGAAATATTTTCATATAAATCACGATAAGTACCAAAATTTCAACCTTCGGTAAACTTTGACTTGATCGAAATGGTCGAAAAATGCAATTATAAGCTAAAACTCTTACATTCTAATAATATTCAATCATTTAAATTCATTTTCCAACAAACGGGAAGTCTCTAGCACAATATTTCGATTTATGGTGAAATTTTATAAAAGAAACTTTTTCCTTACCTCCGCGCGCACTAACTTTGCTGAAAATCTCAGAATTTCTTTAGTCACCTTGTCGTAATTTTTGCACCATTTTCTATTAGGCGTTACATAAAGTGTTATGCATGAAAATGTGCGCAATTCCATGTAAAATACAACAAAAAATAACTCATGGTTGTAGCTTTTATCAATTTTGAAATATTTTCATATAAATCACGATAAGTGCCAAAATTTCAACCTTTGGTCAACTTTGACTCGACCGAAATGGTCGAAAAATGCAATTGTAAGCTAAAAATCTTACATTCTAGTAACATTCAATCATTTACCTTCATTTTGCAACCAATTGGAAGTCTCTAGCACAATATTTCGATTTATGGTGAATTTTTGAAAAAAAAACTTTTTTTACGTCCGCGCATTACGAATTCATGCATCATTTTGTGATAATATTTTCTCTGTGTTGCTTTGATCGTTTTACAATTTGTTATATACCAAAATCATCGCACTTTAGTGTACAATACAACGAAAAAAAATAACTCATTAGCTTTAACTGTTTTGCTCACAGCGAAATTTGTATACAATTATATATGAAATTTTTTTTGCGCTGGTATATATTCCAATCTTTATATATGATAATGATATTTTTTCATTTCTGATGGTTGCATACTAAACTTCAGGCAATGACAAAAAAAGGAGCCAAAAATGAACTCTTAATCTTAAAGACTAAGCATGCTGTGATTTTTTGAAAAAAACTTTCTTTTCGTTTCGGCGCTAACTCTCAAACCGCGCCGGCATACAGCAGACGCTTTTGTGAATAGATGCTCGGCGTTTAAGGGTTAATGCGCATGGGCAGTCTGCCATGTTGTTGACAACAGACCTGTGCAGAGACCAAGAAGCATTACTTTTTGTTGGTCAATGTAGGATGATCCCGTGCCCTAATCCCATGCCTTTTCGTCAGAGAAGTGGGAGGGTTTTGAGGACTCAGCAGTGCCTACCAAAAAATAGGCTTTTCCTAGTCATTTGTTTCATCCACAAGGAGCTTTACAAAGAAATTGACAGGTGACAAAGAGGCTTAAGCTCTCAATTTTTAATCCCAACACCCCAGAGAAAAAACATTTCTGGTCTCAGGTCAAGCCACAAATTTCAAGCCCTATTCTTTATTCCAAATACACTTCAGATTTTGGTACCAAAGAACAAGAAACTATACATGAACTTATGTTTTAGGATACAGTTCCACAGCGGCTTACCTAAGCATGCTGTGTTTGGTTGCAGTACTGTTGCCCTTCTCCCAGCAATAGTTAGCATGCTCACTGTCAATAAGACCCCTGGTTTTCTGCTGTAGCGCCTAGATTGGTTAGGACTAACCATGCCACCTACTGATACACAGTGCAGTCGAATTTGTTCAAGCTTGTGGCAATAATATTTTTGAAAATACTGTCTCTGATGACCACCCTGTGCATTCGGAGATTTCTTTGAAAGCGACATTTCTGAAGAAGGCCAATGACGTACTTACTTTCCTAACATCATGTGACCTAGGAAAGGAGTGTGGATATGCCTTTTCAGTGAGGGACACTAAAATTATTCTCAGCCCATGTAGGAAGAGTGGTTTATTTGTGTTAGGGTGTAAGAGAATCGGACCCTCTGGGATGTTTGCCGTGACTCCTAGGCCAACCTTAAGTGTTTGAACTGGGCATAATGTCTTGTCTGCTAAATTGAGTTTTCTTATCAAAATAGGGGATTTCCTTCTTAAAGGATTCTCATTCTTGGCTAGGAATGATGGACCAGGGGACAATAATAATTGATGGTCAGCTGGTTGTGTGATGTATCGTCCCAGTCGAAGAGAACCCAGATCACTAATACAAGCTCCTCAAGCTAACACAATCAAGAAGATCACCTTTTGCAGCGTGTGAGTTGTGGTTGTATTGGGTTCACTGAATTGGGGGGTTGATAGAAGTCTAAGCAACTTGTTCAGGGACCAAGTAATTGGAAACCTTTCGAGAGCGGGCCTTTGTAGTGCAAAAGACTGGAGAAGGGAAGTGACAATTTCTATACTAGAGTCAGTCCCGAATCCACAATGCAAGGGTTCCATTAATGCTGCATTGTACGCCATGATTGTTGTAACAGCAAGGCATTTGTCTCCAAAAAGGTATATAAGAAATTTTAAGTGTTTCCATAGAAATTTCAACTGGGCTCTCAGTATGCATATAATCTAACCATAGCTTCCATATGGATCGGTATTGTCGGATAGACGAAGTCTAGTTTTTGCACTAGGTGCCTAGCAATATTGGGTGAGTCATTTTCACTGCAGACTGTATTTAAAAATCCACTCGTGAAGGTCTCGGCTCAGAAAGGAGGATGCATAGATGATTGTCCCTCTTACTGTCTAGGATACAACAGCAGACAGTAGTGGAATCGATCTCCTCACCCATTATTGGAGTAATAGGAACCAATACCTATTTGGGCAATTTGGGGCTTAAGTATTCCTTTGAAGGTAATAAGCTTGCTCAAAACCTTCGAAATTGCGGACAATGGAGGAAAAAGGTATATCATCCTCCATTTGTTCCAGTCTTGTAAGAAGGCATCTCTTGACGTTGCTTGACTGTCCAAGTGCAGAGATATACACTGGGGGTTTGTGACTCTTGTATGTGGCAAACAAGTCCACTTCCGGTTGTGGAAACCTGTTGGCTATTGTTTGAAAAGATTGGATGTTCAATATCCACTGTGTTGAGGCTGTTGTTTTCCTTGATAGAGAGTCCACTATTACGTTGAAAGACCCTGTGAAGTGAATTGCAGACAAGTACCACTTCATTGCTTGCGCCATCCGAAGGATGGCTAGCACTATCATATTGAGAGGAGGTGAATATAATCCCAACCTCTTGATGCAGGACACTGCAGTCATGTTGTCTGGAATCAGCAAAATATGTTTCTTCTGGAGAGGTTTGAGTTTTTTGAGAGATAAAAAGACAGCCATCACCTCCAGGAAATTGATATAACAATTCCTCAGAGTAGCTGACCACCTCCCTATCTCCTGACGATCCTCGCAATGTCCTCCCCAACCTGTCAACAAGGCACGTGTGTTATTGTCACTCTTACAGATGGAGGAGTCAGTGTGACCTGTTTCACCAGATTCCTTCTGGGTCCAAGGCCAAAGTATCTTCCCAGCTTTTTTATTCTTTTGATGAGGTCGGTCTCTCATCTTTTTTCTTGCATGCGATAGCCAGAATTTGTTCACATTTTTTAGTTGTAATCTGAGTATTGGATCTATTACTGATGTGAACTGCAGTAGGCCCATCATATGTTCTAATTTCCATCGGGAAACTCTGGGTTGTGCAAGGAATGTTTTGAGGTCTTTACTTATTCTGTTTTGAGTATTGATGGGGAGAGACAACAGGCCGTGAAGAGTATCCCAACACAGTCCCAGCCACTGAAAGTGTCTGCTGGGCATGAGGGGGGATTTTTTTCAAATTTATTATAACACCTTTTGACTTTAGTCTTTTGCCCACTGCTCTTAGGTTTTTCAAGCACTCTTTTCATATGGGCCCCAAGATTAACTAATCATCTAGGTAGGCTGTTAGTTGTATTTTTTATTGTCTGAGTTTGTGAACAATTACCGTTGCTAATTTTGTAAAAATTCTTGGGGCAATGTTTAGCCCACAAGGCATGACTTTGAACATGTAGGTATCTTTCCCTATCTGGAGCCCCAGGAGGCGACGGAAGGGAACGGCGTTAGGGATGTGCCAGCATGCTTCTTTCAGATCTATAGAAGCTGTCCAAGTCCTTTTTGGAACGACTGAACATACTTGGGCAACGGTAGTCATCTGAAACCGTTAGCAGACAGTGTGCTTGTTTAATGATGATAGGTCGAGGATCACTCTTCGTTCAGAGAAATCCTTTCTGGGAACACTGAAGAGACGTGCTTGGAGGTGAATATGTGCATGCTCTTCTATGGCTCCCTTTAACAGGGCCTTCTGCACGTAATCTTCCAGAGAGGGGTCTAGTTTTAGGAAGATCCCCTCTAAAGGAGAGGTGGGGGGGGGGGGAATGAGACTATTTCCACATTTCCACCCCAGCCCATTAAAAATAATGCTGTGTCCTCAAGGGGAAGACTTCCATTGCCTGTGGTGTCATCGAAGCCGACTCCCGACCATACAATTCCTATTGGTATCCCCCTCTTCTTCTGCCTTTGCCCCTGATTGGCATTCCAGGTGTTGCCTTTCCTTTTCCTCTATAAGAAGGGTTTTGGACCTTGTGAAAAGGATGTCCTTGCTGTTGTTGTTGTTGTCCCTTTGTAGGGAGGTTATCCCTTCTGACCACTTACTTGTTTTTGAGGAAAAACATTTGGGGGTGACTGAAGGCTTATATGAATTTTGATCATAGCAAGCCTTTTTTTGGGTTGGGTAAAGGGAAGTTATAGGTTTTTTGTTTCCTGAATTCCCCTTTCCCCAGAAGTGCATACACTGTACAGTTCTCTTGGCAGGCTTGCTTGTTAGGTTGAGCCACAACAGACTCCTCAAACAGGTCCTTACAGAAGGGGTTAGAGTGTAATAATGAAGTCACATTGGGGAGTGACTTGTTGGAGTCCTCCAGTGTTTCAATTTGTACTTTTATGCGCCACTCTAGAAAGTCGTAGAGTGCTTCCCATAGGGTTTTGATAAGACTTTTGGCCACAACAGCAAAACTTGTTCTGGAATCTTCTGGAAGCCTTTTGGTGGCAACTTCCAGCAAGGTGGTAGAGGTTATAATACCAGGGAGGTGGATCCTAGCATGAAATTCTGCCGATGCTGTCCCCTCTGAGATTCTTCTCATAGGGATCCCAAACTGCTGAGTAGCTATATCTAAAGGGAGCTTCTTCCTTTCAAAAGGGAGTTGAAGCACTGCCCATTCCTTGGTGGAATTTTTCAAAACTGGGATGACCATGGCAGATGGCTCTAATTTTGCCATTGTTTCCCATTCTCTAGTCACTACAAAACTCTGAAAATCTACCTTCACATGATTAATTATGTTGAAAATGAAGGGACAGAAAGCTGGGACTACTTTGTGAGCAACTTGGGTTTTATCCATTATCCGTTGACCTGGTAAAGGGTGTCTTTTATAGCTTTTAGTGCCATAGACACAGGTAAGAGAACCGTTTCTTTTAGTGGTTTCTCCCTGTCTGGTGAAGGTGGTACCAGATGCCATTCTGTATTAGGGAATGCTGCCCTGTCTCTAAACTCTACATGTGCAACTTCAGTCATAGTTTTTCCTGTCATTAATTAGATATCACTGGGAAAAAATGCACATTGAGGCATCTCGCCAAGGATTATCAGTATCATCAGGGGTGAGTATTGGAGCCCATGTTATGTTTTGGACTGAATTTTTGTGTCCAAACTGGCCATTTTGTTGTTTCCAGTTGGAATTCTAATATTAGACCTCGTTCAGGCAGAATTTGTATCCACTCTCACTTTTCGGTTACAGGATGCAGTACTTTTACACTTTGGAGTGTTCATGACTGACTTAATTTCCTTAGTTTCCTGTTCGGAATCATGTATTATGTCCACTATATATTGCCATTCTGTGGCAAGGACATCTTTGATGTTACTCATAATTTCCTTAGGGAATTGATCAAATGCCCAAACTGTGTATCCCCTTTTGGGGAATCTTACACAATCTGACTGAGCTTCAACGGCTGAACAGTAACTGCCTGTTAACCAGGGGGAAGAAGTCCTGGGTGAGCTACTATACCCCTCCAAAAATGTAGTAATTTCAGTTAGGGTTAGTATCCCTTTTGGGGGAAAGATCCTGTTCAGCATCTGATAGCTACGTGAGAGATAGAGTTCCTTCTGGAAGATTTCTCCCATGGTTAGCTGAAATTTGTGTCCCTGATCCTTCTGGGTTCAGCAGGGCTATTTCAGTGGCAATGTCCACTTCATTTTCATTAGTAAGAATGTCACCTCCATGTAAAGATTCCTCTACTTCTTCTGAGGGGTTAACCTGGGAGGTAATGGGGACTGATATTACTGGGTTTTGGCCCAAACACAAATCTTGTTCTGAGAAAGGGTTAAATATATGCTGGCGGAGTTTTGCTAGAAAGATATAATCTCCCACTTCCTCACCCCTACTGAACCCTAGGACCCATTGAGACAGCTTAAAACGACCTGGTTCATCCTAAAACTTGCTGCCAGGAGCATACTACAAATTTGGCACATATGTGGCGACCAAGCAAATTTATAAGGACTATGCCCATGGCAGGTGGTATGGGCCATACCCACTGGCAAAAAGCGAACCAAGGAATTTGCTGTGGAATACTTGAGCTGAGGGTCTGCATAATGGCGGACCTGTAGTGATATAAAACAAGTTATTTGAAAACTAGTTAGTACTAATTGTCTGTAGTCCCTTATTTAGATAGTATATTCAATATTACAGGCTAATTTGATTACAAGTGTTTAGCTGTAATATATTTTATTAAATATCTATGTTAACTTAAACCCTCTAAGATTTAGGTTAGCTTTGACACCAGTATATGGTTGTATTACTTATACAATATTAGTCCGTTTGCAAGGCCTATGTGAAATTTAATTTGAATGTCATGCTATTCAGACTAACTGCTATAAACTAATTTGTTTAACTAACCCAAGTTACAGTTTTATATGGCTTAGTCTCTCAAGAAAAAAAAACTGGATCCATTTTTTCTCGACAATCCATCACCATATTTAGGATATGCAAACAGAAGAGAGAAGCTGGCGGCCGAGTTTGTGGTTCTCATTTGTTTGTAAATGTGTTCAACAAGTATTCGTGTCAGGCAGATTGCCTATATAAGCAGTATCTTGGGTATTAGAAGGACTTTTAAATGATTCAAATGCAATTTTTGATAAATTAACCAATGTAGAGGTTTTGAATGGAAGACAAAGAGATGATGAGGCATGCAGAGAAGCGATGTAGCCTCTTTCCCAGGCTCCCAGCCAAGTAGTAGCATTGCTGTAGAGTTCATGAAGTGTTCATTTGTAATCTTGTTATATTTCTTCCATCCGTGGGTTGGCGTTGTTTCAGTGCAAATATAGAATTGTTCAGTCATTTTAGACTAAGATTAGAGTAAAATGGTAGCCTGTTTAGGCAGATGTCATAGTTTTTTCACAGAATTGTTCAGCTTTTTCCTACATGAATTTGTGTACCCTGTTGCTGACTGCGTTGTTCATTAAGTTAGTAATTGAAATCCCATCTTATGTTCAGAGATATTTCCTTTTATTGCTCAGTGTGAATAGGGGCGAACTCCCCTTTTATTTCATGTGTCTGTTAACTTTGGAAAGTTTAATTTTGTAATAAAAAAAAAAAACACCCAGATCTTGCTGGACCCTTGCTTAGATGTTTGTTGATATTGCCCTTCAGGCCTGACCATTGTAGTCTATTCCATCCAGGGACTTAGAACCCACCCAGTCGGAGGGAAAATTTTGAACACTTACGTTAAAGCTTCTAACGTAATCTACGTTAGGTTAAGAATAGAGGATTTCTTAGGGAGTTCTTGCTTAACTTATTCTAGGCCACTGCCTATTCTAGGCTTATTAAAAAACACTTTATATAAACTATACAGGAAAGAACTTTCTTATAATCTAGTTTGCTGTTTTATCTGGCCGAGACTACCCTTTTATCTGATATTCGGCTGCTGCTTTATTTAAATTGAACTACTGTTTTAGGCTAATCGTAGGATATACCCTTAAAAAAGGGGTTCCTACGTAATCTGGTTAGGCCACTGCCTGGTGTAGGTTTATTTCACCTTTAAGGATATAGGCTACATAAGACCCTTACTAATATGTAGCCTTACAGATAGACTACCGAGTCTTAAAAACTAGATTATTTTATTGAGCCAAGGATACTGTTTATATATAATTCTAGGCTTATTTGTTCTAAACTACTGCTTAGACCAATAATAGGATATTTCCTAAAATGTTCTTTCTTAGCCTATTATAGGGTATTGCCTAATCTAAACTATTTTAGATCACTCTTAAATGTATAGGCCATACAAAAACATAAACTTACTAATATGTAACCGAATAGTTAGGCTACTATTATTGTCGAACCCAGGTTGTTTTTCATATCCAGTCCTAGGCTATTTGGTCTACTATATAAAACAGTAACTCTAATATGTAACCTTATAGCTAGGCTATCACTTAATCTAATCTAGGCTACTGCCTAATCCAGATTATTTAATTCACACTCAAGTGTATGGGTTTACATAAAAAACAATTACCTTGGTATGTAGCCTTAAAGCTAGGCTACCATCTCATCCAGCACAGATTGCTATTTCATCTAGTCCTAGGTTACTTGGTCTAGGCTAACGATTTAGTCCAATGATGGGATGTTTCGTTAAAAGTTATTAATTAACCTAATATAAGGTAATGCCTAGTCCTGGATCGTTTAGATCATGCTTAAGTGTACAGGCTTATATAAAAGGAAAAAAATTTACTAATATGTAGCCTTATTGCTAGGCCTGCTTATATTTTGCCCAGATATTATTATCTAATCCTAGGGTCCTTGGTCTAAGCTAGGCCACTTAAGGATGCGTAATCCTAGGTTATAGGCTACAGGCAACATCCACTATTAATCTGGTCTAAATTGTTCTCACTTGCTCTCTAGATTATTGTAGAAATTGTATAATCTGAAAGGATTTTCTATATTAATGATAAATTGTGGAACATTTATTTTTAGTCAAAAACATTTAGTTAGAATAACAAAATCTTTAAAACAAATTGCGCTTTACAAAACTAGTAATCAACGATCATGAGTAAGCGTGACCATGTGGAAGTGTTTCGTCATTCATAGCCTATTATGGTAGCAGTATGCTTAAGCTACTGTGTTTTTGCTTGTCCTTTTGATTTGTGATGTGGCCTACATTAGGTTATGCTTTGTTTGCTTAGGCTATGATGGTTTTGTTACATTAAGGTAATTAGGCCTTGTTGCCTACAGATCTTTGTATTTTGTTACTGGCACTTATCCTGCAATATGTTTATTAAATAATTCAGGAGCCTGCAGTAAGGGCTTTGTTTAAGCCAAATTAATTACATTTGATTTATATTTAATAATAAGTCTGGTACTGAGGTGTTAGTGGATATGGCTACTCCACAGATCAAAATTGATGCATTTAACCTGTGAGAGAGGTGCGAAATAATGAGCAGGAAGACAAGTACTGCTGGTTTATTGATGTTGTTGTTTTAGATTTAGCTGGCCTTGTGCCAGCACGGGCTCTTGCTCCTAGAGCAGCCCGTAATGGTTTATTGATGTTGTTGTTGTTGTTTTAGATTTAGCTGGCCTTGTGCCAGCATGGGCTCTTGCTCCTCAAGCAGCCCGTAACTCTATGTTGATGATGAGCCTGTAAAGCCATGTTCTACAGTCTGCTGATCATGTTGTTTGTAAAGTCCTCGCTAAGCAAGTTTTCTTTGATGACGGCCCATTTTCTTTGTACCTACGATTCGTCACGCAATCGGGCAGGTCACATAAAAATTCAATTGTTTAAACTGTGTATGCAATTATTTATTTGTTCATCAACTGTATACTGTGTATTTCTTCTTTCGCAGGCGTCAAGATTATACTCAACTTTAATTCTGTCTATTGTTACATTGTATATTGTACTCGTTCGCTGTATTTATTTATTAATTGTTATCGACCTCAGGTCACCCTTGCTTCCATTGTCTTCCACGGCCCGACGCCAGTCGGCTGCTATATAAACTGCCTGGACCTTGAATAAATCAGCAGTAACCTCTTATAAGCCTGTGAGATGGGTAGGTTGGATGAAAACTTTATTATGATGCATGAAAGTGATTTTGGTGGGGGTGATTTTTGAAATGAAAAGATTTAACAGGCAAGGTTGCAACCTCTTTGAACCCTAAGGTACCCATCAGATGAGGATAAAAGTACGATAGCAGTGAGTGTTGGCTAGTCGGAGAGGCCAACAGATGGAAAAAAAAGAAGAATTGAGTAGTAGGCACAGGTAGCTAGTATGCTAGCTCGTGGTGATCTAAAGCCATATTCCTTGTCCGGTCCTAATTTTTGGCTGTATGTGTTTTGTGTATTTGTTGGGTGTTGATTGTGGTGGATGGAAGGTGGTTTTGATAGGGGAGGGAGTGATTTCTAAAAGAGTCAGCAGTTAGAGATGAATGGTATGGCTTTTGATTTGTTGTCTGGGTCGGGTCTGTTGTGTCTGATTTAAGAATTGGGAAGGAGAGTGGGTGGATAAAGGTATGGATTCTTTAGAGTTACCGTGGTGGTGGGTAGGAGCATAGGAAGCCTGCAAATTCATGAATGTTTGCCAGTATGTGCTTTGTTATTTGGGTAGCTGTTCTTTCATTTCCTTCATAACTTGTTCTTAACTGTTCCGTTTCTGCACAGTCAAGAAGGTAGTGTTCCAAGGGTTCTTCTGGGATTGTTTCACAGTACTTGCATGGTTGGGGGTTGTCTACTATTCTTTGCCATGTGCACAGGTATCCTAGCCTTAGTCGTTGGATTATGACTGCTAGGGCCCGTGACATGTCTTTGGTTATATTATGTGGTTTTAGGTTTATGGTGTCCATGTACCATTTGGTGGTTTTTGAGCCACCGAAAACAGCTCTTCTGACTTTGCTTTTCTCCTGCAGTTGGCAGTGTGCTGCTGCTTTGTTTTTCAGTTGTGTGAGCGAGGGGGTGATTTTGATACTAATGTTGCTGTGTAGCAACCCACTTTTTGCTGAAGAATCTGCTTCTTCGTTTCCTTGGATTCCCACATGGCTCAGAATCCAGTTTAGTGTTATTTGCCTGTTCCTGTCTTGATGGAGGCTTGTGATTGCCCATATGCTTGATAAAAGTCTGATGTTTTCTTTTGCTTTTTCTTTTGTTATAGCCTGTATTGGTCCTTTTGAGTCAGTATGAATTGTTGTGTTTCCCTGCCTATGCTGAGAGTCTTCTAGAGCTTTTGCAATGTTTATTGATGAAAGCGAGCTGCCTATAAAGCAGGATGCGGATGTCTGCGTAGTTTGCGGAGGCCGCTGGTACAAAGATTTACAGGTGACCCGAGATCAAACTAATTTCTTACAAAAACAGGACAGGTTCATACAGAGAACATAGTGATCAATAATGTCTGACACATAACATAAATAACTCGTTACTTGTACATAAAACATGATTGTTTAGAAAGACAACACATATACAGTTTACAATTATGATGATAAGTATATATTCCAATCGACCTTAGGTCGATGAGAAGGCACCGCAGAAAATGGGATGTTCTCTACAGAGAACGCGTTGAGTGGAGACTTTACAAACCCCTCCAAAATTTCTTTTGAGTTGTGGTTGAGTTTACTGGAAGCAAATTTTGGTTATATGTCTATAACTGGCAGTGTTAAAAAGAAAAAATGTCCTTTTGGTGTCTGTTGGTACTGAAGTGTTTGCAGTTCTAGGTAATATATGTGCACCAGATTTGCCACATACTAAAACATATGAACAGTTATTAATTTTGCTTAAGGCACATTATGATATTAAACCTACTTACCACAGAAGAGTACTTGCTTTCCAGCAAAAAAGGAAAGCAGGAGGAGAGTCTTTGAAAGATTTGTATGCTGACCTGAAATCTTTGGCAAAAGATTGTGAGTTTGATGCTCGAGTGAGAGACCAGTTGTTTATGGCCTTAGAGCATGAAGTTTATTTTGCCAGTGTGGTTGCTGAAAACTTAGATTTAAAGTCCATGACTTCTACTCAGATTTTTGAAAGGGTTTTGAATTTAGAGAAAGCTTTTGTTGGGAATTTCCTCGACAGACGTCACTGTATTTTCGTTGTGCCAATAGACTGGACGGTCAACCCACGAATTACGAAAGTGACTTAGCCCCCATGCAACGATAAACGAGTTATGTACCAGGCTTTATCAATTTATTTACAAAAATAAAACCATCTCAGTCATCACCTTTACATAACAAACACACAAAACCCCCTCAAAAAAGACACACTAACGAACTTACAATCTCTGTACCTGCAACGCGAAACAGGTGGGCCACAAAACTGCCCTCAACCTCAGTGAAACGACTGAAACTTAATCACAACTAATGCAACGCTGCCGCAGTACACAAACGCCCAAACAGTTATTCTTACCCAATCATTCTCATTACAAACACATAGGAACACTCACAGCTGCCAACTTTGTGCGAACCTTTGGGAGCCCAACCCACAAGTCTTTCACAAACAGGATCTCTGAAACGACAAGCGAGAGACAAGCACGCGATAGTAACACTTCCCTGTCCAGGTGGCTGCTAACTGGGCTAACCTACCTTCAGTTACTTGTGCCTAAGGACCCCAAATCACAACAAATCACTCAAACAAGCGACAAGACGAAACATGATGTTGCATACTGCGGCGGTACATGCATTTCAACAAAATGTGCAAGAACAGTCGTGTTTATGACGTGCCTTCTCTAGTAAGTTCCCGCCATTCTGTGAGCCCCGTAGAATCGCCGGGAGTTGGAAGCGAAAAAATCCTGTGCACTGAACTTTTTCACGACAGCTTTTGTTCCAGAAAATTACTACACCTGTACAACAGGTGTAGTAATTTTTTAAGAAATCTGTTTCTTGTGAACATTATGGGTACCCTCATGATAGTGTGAAATGCCGTTTTAAAGATAGGGTATGCAATCAGTGTCAGACAAAGGGGCATTTAAAACAAGTTTGCACAGCTGTTGTAAGTAGTAGTAAAAGTGATGTACAGAAAAATGGTCATAAATCTGCAGTACATAAACAGAGGAAAAGTGTTTAATTAAAGCAATTAATGATGTAACTGTTTTGAGTGACAGGAAGGTAAACTTTTATCAGTTACCACTGTTCATGCTGTAAAAGATGAAATTAAAGTGACAATTAGGGACCAAAAAGTTCCTTTTGAGGTTGATTCTGGTGCTGCAGTTAGCACTGTAAGTGAAGATTGGGCTCACACTTTAGGTTTACGTGTTGAAGATTGTAAGAAACATTTAAAGGCACATCATAATGTTAACATAAATGTGTTAGGTAAGGTTTCTTTAGATGTTGCTTATAATGATCATAATGTCAGTCAGTGTTTTTATGTTGTTGAAAATAAGAATTCAAATCTCTGTGGTAAAGACTTGATGGGTAAAACTGGTATTTACTTGATGGGCATAGTTAATCCATCTACAGTAAATAAGACTGACAGAAATGTTCAGGATCTGTTTGATAACTACGAGATGGACCCTAAGAAACCAATTGTAGGTTTGGTTGCCAAAATTCATGTGAAAGGTGATTAAGTACCTAAGTTTAGAAAGCACAGAACTGTTTCTTTTCATTATAAGTCTATGGCTGAAGATGCTTTGCCGACTTTGGTTAATGATGATATAATTCAGTCTGTCATTCCAACTGAATGGGCAGCTCCTGTTGTTACTGTTATGAAATCTGATAACTCTGTTCGTATTTATGGTGATTTCAAGGAGTTGAATCAATGTCTAGATTGTGATCAGCATCCATTACCAAAGACTGATGAATTATTACCAGAGAGTGGTAAAGGGAGAATATTTTCCACTATTGATTTAAAAAATGCTTACTTACAAATACCAGTGGATGAAGAGAGCCAGAAGAACTTAGTAATTAATACCCATAAGGGTTTTTTAAGTTTAAAAGGTTACCTTTTGGCCCTTCTTCTTCCCTTGCTATTTTTCAAAGGTATATTGCTGGTTTGTTATCAGATGTTGACGGTGTTGGTGCATATTTAGATGATGATAATTATCAGTGGAGGAAACTGAAGAGGAGCATGACCTTAGATTTAGTAAAGTCTTAGATATTTTGCAAGACCATAATATTCAGATTAAAAAGAAAAAATTCTGCTGTCAAGTTATCTTCATTAGAATATTTGGGTTATCATATTTCTGGTGAAGGTTTCAGACCTTCTGTTAAAAAGGTTCAAGCTATATTAGATTCTCCATCTCCCACTGCTGTTGCAGAAGTTCAGTCATTTCTTAGTATGAATATGTATTACTGTAAGTTTATCCAGAAGTTCTCGAGTAAGTGTGCTCCCTTGTATGACCTGTTGAAAATGGATTCAAAGTTCAAATGGAGTAACATTAAACAAACTGCTTTTGAAACTATGAAAAAAGATTTAGCTGAAAGTCCATTGTTATGTAAATATGGTGGAGAAAGTTCATTGTTTGTGGAAGCTGATGCTTCACCCATTGGTGTTGGTTGTGTTTTGTTACAGAAAATTGATGGGAAAGAGGTTCCTGTATATTTTGTGAGTAAAAAACATACATCAGCTGAATGGAACTATGCTCAGATAGATCGAGAAGGCATTGCATTGGTTTTTTTAATAGATTTGGATATTTCTTACTTGGTAGGAAATTTGAAGTCGGGACTGACCACAAACCATTACTTGGCTTATATTTGGTAAAGGACACCAAATTCCACACCAAGCCAATGCACATAATCAGCGTAGGGCATTACTGTTGTCTCAGTATGATTTTGACCTTGTCTATAAGGCAGGCAAAGAGAATGTTGTGGCAGATGCACTTAGTAGGTTGCCTATTAAGGATGATACTGAGTTTCATGCCCCTGTTGAATATATTAAGCTGGTAGCAGTAGATTTTGATGATATTTCTTTTGAGGTTTTACAGAAATGTACTAGAAGAGACGAGTTTTAAATGAAATCATTCAGTGTATTAAGTTTGGTTGGTCTAAAGGGGACCCAAGACTGTCAGAGTATGGCTCTGTGAAAACTGATCGCAGTTTATATGATGATGTAGTACTGTATAGAAACAGAATTGTCATACCCACTCTATTGAGGTGTAAAGTGTTGGATCACTTACATAGTGGTCATAATGATATAAATGTCATGAAAGCAGAAGCTAGGAACTGGGATTGGTGGCCTAAGATTGATCGATATGTTGCAGAGGTTACAAAGATTTGTCATATTTGTTATACTAATTACCAACCAAATCAAGCTCCTGTTCTTTCTTGGCCATCACCTGGTAAAGCATGGTCTAGATTACACATACTCGTAGATTATGCTGGACCTGTAGATAATAAGTATTTGTTTTAGGCCCGATTTTCGAGGCCTATATTTTACTTAAGTCTCTGTTTTAAGAACAGAGGTTGGTATCTCGCTTTTCCCGAGACATGTATGGTAACGAGAGCCGACTTGCTGTGTCAGCTGATCTGTCATCTTCACATCATAAGTTAATCATTGCCCCTAACTAAATTCTAAGGTCTACTGGAATGAGATACTAGGTTACAAGACTAAAAACTTTATTGACAAAAGGAAAAATAACGAAAATAACTTCAAATAAGCTTCGAAAGAATGAAATCGAATGATTCAACATAACTATGAAAATCTGAATAAGGTCCAAAACATAGACATCCAAATATTTGAGGAAATGCAGAAATATCCCATCTTTCATCCAAATCATAAAAGGTCACTCAATACATCATAAAGGTCATTTCATATCGGATTCAATGTCACACCACTCCCTTCCTTGAAGAGGAACATGAGAAAAAAGGAGGGAAGGAATACCTGTAAGAGACAAGCGTTATACTAAAAGCCAGAAAATGTAAAAAAAAAAAAAAATGCAGAAGCACAAGATTTCACTGCAACAGGGATAAAGTCTTTCTCCAGAGTCTGTAAGAAAAATCTAAAATGTCTTATGAGTTGTACCCACTTCACGAAAGTCCTCTGGAATACAGACTCCATCGGTGTGCTTCCCTTTAACACAGTTCACATGTTAATTCAACTCAGAACGGATCGTATTGCCCACTCATTCTATGAAACACTCCCATTATATGGGTTTGGCAACGTACATATGAACACACACTCGTGACATCCCCAATCAAGTTCAATGTACGACAAGACACACCTTCTGTAAAACAAGGCATCACGAGGTACTTGGTCACACACGTACCTACACACTCAACGAGGGGGAAAAATGCAGTGATATTCTATTCAAATCCGGATCTATAACCGGATCACCTTCTAGAATGTTCTAAGCTGAAATCGCATTTCCACTCCACGTGTTTTGCCAGCAAGAGTTTTCTGCGAACATTGACTTCTTGTGGTATGCGAATGACATTCAAGCATTTTATTACATGCTGTGTTCAGTCATATGATCTCTCGAAAGGCCGATACATTCTTTTCAAAGGTCACCTTCGTGACCAGTTACATATTTTCTTTTGATTATAGATGCATTTTCTAAGTTTATGGATGTCTATGTTACTTCCTCAATGATATCAAATGTTACTATTGAGTTGCTTAGGAAAAACTTTTCTAATTTTGGTATTCCAGACTCCGGCACCATTTAACCCTTCATCAAATGGATTAGCTGAGTGAGCTGTGAGGACTTTTAAAGAAGGCTTGAAGAACTTTAAGAGTGGATCTTTAAACACTAGGCTTTGTAGATTCTTGTACAATTATAACAAAAGTTCACATTCTAGTACTGGAAAGTCATCTGCTGAACTATTGTTTGGTCGTTCCTTTAAAACAACCATTGAATCAGTTAAGGTCCATTCTAAGAGAATTAGAGATTTTGAAGTTTTGTCAAAGAAATTGTTCTCTCAAGAAACTCTTAAGTATAATGTTGGAGATGCAGTGTTCGCAAAAAAATGGGAAAAGGAGAACCTTGGGTTGAAGGAAAATTTTCAGAAGTTTTAGGAGTAAGAAATTATCTTGTGCAAGTTCATAATTTTGGAAATATGTTCTGGAAGAGACACCATGACCAGTTAATGCCTAGATTTACTAGTAATCTTGTTAATCCAACTAAGGATTCTTTCTCACATGTTTCTTCTAGTAGTGTAGATGAATCTTGTAATGATAATCTACCTGCAGCCTCGGAAGGTTGTGTAGAATCGTCTGATAATGATGTACCATGTACTATTCAAAAGAATGAGAGGGATGAATCATATGTAACCCGTACTCCAGTTTTGAGGAGATCAAGCTGAGTTGTTAAACCCCCTGATAGATTGAATTTGTGAAGATTTATTTTTTGCTCATGATGGGTTTTTCTTGATGCTTATTGTTTAGTTTTATGTCTTATCTTGGGGAAAGGAACTGTTGTGTATTAACCTTGCGTAGGATATTGTGCATGCTGAAGCTCTGCTTGTCTCTGGTGCATTGTAGGTTTTTGTGACGAGAAGAAGCCCGCCAATTTTGGTAGCAGCAAGATGTAGCAAGATATAACCATTAAAGCCAATGGTTAGCCAGCCAGCTGTATTATTAACCCACTACCTCGGGCCACCACGTAATATGCTGAACCTTACTGTGTTGACCAAAAGAGTAATGGTTCTTGGTCTCCGTGCGAGTCTGTTGTCGACAATATGGCAGACTGCTCATGCACATTAATCACCTCTTCTTCTAAGCAGGTTTTGGCGATGGAATACCCTGGGTATGCAGCCTCGCTGTAAAGATTTGGAAAAGTGCCCCTTTATCTTTGAGTCCATTACATACTCCATCATGTGTTACAGTGTTTATCACTACAACACAATACACGGCTGCGAGACCAGCTAAAAGGGAATTCTTTTATATTAGTTTGGTCACCATGGAGGTCTAATAGACCATGGAGGGGTAACTCCTTGAGGACAAAACAAGCAATACGCTACATAATATATTCAGAGAGCAAATAAATAGTAGGCATTTCTTGAAATAGTCCTGCAAGATTTTTTTCACTCTCAAAATATTCAGTGAGGAAATAAAAGGCAGTTACTTCCTGAAATGGTTTCACATTTTTTTTTTTTTTTGCCATTGACAAAATATTCAGCAAGCAAATAAACAGTAGACATTATTTTTGAATAGGTCCCACAAGTGGTTTTTTGACCAGTTACAAAATACTCGGTGAGGAAATACATAGGAGACACTCTTCTTAAAATGTTTCCATAAGTGGTATTTTTCATTTGCTTGTTATGAAATATTCACCAAGAAAATAAACAGCCCACACTCTTGTTAAAATTGACCCTCCCATTTTTGTTTTGTTTTTTTTTTTGGTGGGGGGTGCCTTTTAAAAAATGTTTAGTAAGCACTAGTTATTTGCCAATCACAAAACATTCGGCAAATAAATAAAGTTTTTACAAGTTTCTTTTGCCAGTTGCAAAGTATTCAGAGAGCAATAAACACCAGACACTCTTGAATAATTCAGCTCTGACTTGGCTCACTCTCTTAAGAATGGGAGAGTGTTCTCCATCAAATCAGTTTTTACACCAAACCATGCAATTCACGGACTAACTAAAGCCATGCTTACAAATGTAAAAAATAAAAAGAAAACCCAGTAAGATTAAATACCGCATTCAAGCTCTGGCTTCACTTTCTCTTGTGAGTGAAAGATTGTCTCAATAACACAGTGGGCCCAACATGGTCCTCAAGGCACTCTCAGATGTCCTCTTCCTCTTGGTCAAGGCCCAGGATGAAAAAGTACCTACAATGACCTGTACCATTTTTTGACATACAAGTTCTCCTTGCTGCTGCCCACCCATGCCTGTCGAGCCTTTGACCTACTGAACACACCAGTAGGGGGCACAATGGCAAGGAAATCCTGATGCTGCTGGACCTTTTGTGACAGAAAACCCTAGAAGGTAAACCTGGCAAGAGAAACATGATTCCACCAGCTACCAACCAACTTCTGTGCCACCCTCCCCAGTGCTGTAGGAACACCTATGGTGGACTTCCTGAAAAGGACAGATGAATTGCTAGAGGCTTCCAGAGTCTAGCAACACCCACAACATCTGCTAAGCTTGACAGGACCAGGACTATGACCAGGATAACAATGGTAGAATCTAAGCCAATGCTAAGCAAATGACTTTAAACAGAGACAGAAAGGATGCCACCATCCACCTGTCCTCTGCATATACCATCACAAGATTGGGAAAGCAGCAAGGAACCATGCCCCTGAATGCAGCTGGAGAAAAAGACGAACAAGGCAACCACTCAAGATGATTATGGCAGCTGCCACAACCCTGACAGACACCTGCTCCACCAGATTTTACATCAGTGACCAGGCGTACAGCAGGAATTTCCTAGTGGACACAAGGTGCTTTCATATCCATTCTGCCTTGACAATGGATGGTCAGAGTACCCCAGGATCCAATACAGCCACCGGATCTTCACCCTCCACCTAATAAAGAAAAAATACTCATGGGACTATATAGTCACAGACATCCACATGCACCTGATCAGTTCTGACTTCCAAACAGTGTCACTGACTGCTAGACCCAAGCAGCCATCTGTCTCTTCAGGAAGCCCAGTGGACCTTCACACTCTCCGACAAGATTACCCTGACATCTTCAAGCCCAGGCTCAAACAGAATCCTAGGATAGCAGCAAAACATGGCATACACCACTATATCAAAATGACAGGTTCCCCTCATCACTTCAAATTCTACTTCCTACCTCTGGAGGAAATATCTGCCACAAAAAAGGCCTTCAGAGAAATGGAGTGGGTGGGCCTTTGCCAGAAGGCCTCAGCCCATGGGCCTACTCCATGTGTGAAAAAACAAGACAGTTCTTGGTACCCTGCAGAAACCATAGGCGCTTTTATCTGTAAACGGAGCCCAATCAATACCACTTTCCACTCTCCACCATGGCAGATATCACCTCCCCTCTACACAGAGCAAGGAGCTTCTCCAGGTTTGACCTCACGAAGGAATACTTCCAGATCTGGTACACCACAAGGAAATTCCTAAGACAGTGATAATCCTGCCTTTTGGAACCTACACTTTCAGCTGCTTCATGTTCATCATCCGGAATTCTAGTACCACATTCTAAAAAATATAATGGAAACATCCTCAGCAACCTTCTCTTCTGCATCTGCTATGTCAGCATCCCCATTTTCTCAAAAAATTGGGAAAAACAACAAAACCACATCAGAGCTGTGCTGTCGCAAATCCAAGATAACGGTTTAGTGGTACACCCTGAAAAATGCATTATCAGGACATCTTTCCTCAAATGCCTTGGTTATCAATTGCCAGTAAGTGGCATGCACCACATGCACTCCTGTGTGTCAGCTGTCAGGAAATATACAACTCCAACCACCATCACAATTACAGGAATTCATGGGAGTGCTGAACTGCTACCACCAGTTCCTCCCAGGAATCACACAAACCACAACCCTCTCCCCTTTACATGTCCTGAGCAGAAACATCATGACTCTCAACTGAGGCTCCACCCATTGTGACGCCTTCAAAGAAGCCACCAAAGATGACCTAGCAAATGCAACCAGACTTATGCTCACAAAAAAATGCGATGTCACTAATGGTGCTGTAATAGAACAATCAGTCAGTGCAGTTATTCAACCTATAGGGTTCTTCAGCAGGGAACTAATTGTGGCAGAAAGAAATATAGCACTTCAACAGAGAACTCCTCACTTTACACACAAGTATCAGACATTTCAGATATTTACTCTAACGTACACCCATCACCCCCCTAATGGATCATTGGCTACTCATATATATCCTAACCAAAACTCAAGATCCTTACTCTGCCCATCAGCAGCATCAACTTCCAGTGATTGCTGAATTAGAGTGTACTGTATTCCATATACCAGGCAAGAAAAACTCCAGACACACAACTTCAAAACACCAAAACCAATGACTACCACACTTCCATCCCAGATCTACAATGGAAAGACACTATTTGGCAACACAGGTTGCAATATCGTCCATTTGCACACTTACCCCCTTGTGCCAACATCCTCCAGAAGAAAGTATTCACCCCCATCCATGGCCTCTCCCACCTCTCTGGAAGAACCACAGCAGAGGTGATGGCTCAGAGATTCATCTGGCACAGAACATGAGATGTGAAATCATGGACCGAACAATGCGTAAAATGCTGAACAAGTAAAATAGCCTGACACATGGTCTCCAGCATCAGCGATTTCCTTAAACCTAGTCAGCAGTTTGGTCCCAGACACATTGACATCATAGGACCCCTACCCATCCAATGGATGCAAATACATCCTCATGGCAATGGAACAAAGGCAATACCTATATGAGAGGCAAAGCATTCCTCACAGTTGGGTCAGCTGTTTTGGCATGCCTGACGATATAACATTTGACAGAGGACTGTCATTCATCTCCAGTGCATGTATGGGTAAAAAATGCTCATTACCACCACCTACAACCCAACTATCATTGCAAAAATAACACCCCAATTATTCAAGGCTGCCCCCATGGCCAGATATGATGAACCCAAATAGAAGTCACAATTGCCCTGGATCCTCCTCATATTATGCACCACACCCAAAGAAGAGATCAGTGCCTCTCCCATGGAAGTGGTATTCAGCTAAACCATCCAAGTGGCTGAGAATTTTTCTCTGCTGATAACACCAGCCGATAAACGAAGATCTATCGAGCTTTGCAGAATCATTGGACGACACCACCCATGTACGCAGTCATACAAGGATACTGAAAAACACTACATCCAAAGAGTCTGCAGATTTGCTGAATCATATTCTTGCTGAACAATGCCAATAAACCTGCTTTGACGCCCACATACAGGTACTTATTTGTACCTGTCATGCAAGGTACAAATAAGACATTCAAATTGCAGCTACATGGGCACAAGGACTCTAGGAGCACGCATACCTCAAAGACGACAACTCCCCAACATCAATCTATGCAAGTCTGGCCATCTAATCCAACCACCAAAAAAACTTTATCTGTGGCAGAACTAAATATATAGAAGCAACCTAATACCTTATTGGCATCCTGGAAAGCCAACCATTGAACAAGGATGTGGAACAGTTGTCTGTATATCATAACACAATGTCCCTTTTATATTTCATTTTGTGAGAAAGGTGTGAAATAATGAGCAGGAAGACAAGTACTGCTAATTTATTGATGAAGCAAGCCACTTATAAAGCGAAATGCAGGCGTCTGCGTACTTCACAGGAACCGCGGGTACAAAGATTTACAGGTGACCTGAGGTCAAACTAATTCTTTACAAAAACAGGACAGGTTCATACAGAAAACATAGTGATCAATAATGTCTGACACATAACATAAATACTTCGTTACTTGTACATGAAGCATGATCATTTGGAAAGACAATAAATATACAATTTGCAATTATGGTGATAAACATATGTGCTGGTCGACCCTAGGTCGAGGTGAAGGCACCACAGAAAACGGGATGTTCACTATAGAGAACACATAGAGCAGGGACTTTACAATACTCCCCCCTAAGACGGAGGCAACATATGATCAAAGCAGGTATCTGCTGGAGCGACAAAGGGGTCCTCGCTACCTCAATGTCAACTGGAGAGGGTGGTCGCCTTCCTTGGTGCCCTCCGGAGTGGTTTGTTGGGGTGCTTTCCTATCTGGTTCCTGGGTTTTCCATGGACACCCACGCCTCCTTCCTGCTCCCGGGGCTGTCCGAGGGGGTACCACATCCTGCGGGAGGCCTTGGGGTCCGCCTTCATCATCCTCTTCCAGGAATGCGGGTTTGAGGCAATCTATAGATATCCAGTCTTCCCACCTGTGGATGGGTACTCGGAATGCCTTGTTGTTCCTTTCCAGTACAAGGAAAGGTCCTCTGTAGGATCTAGTTATGGGTGGGCGTACAGCATTGTCCCTGACGAAGATGTGGGTGGCAGAGGATAGCCCGGGTGGCATGAAGGGGGATGTCCTGTCAGTGAATGTCCTTTGGCAGGGGGCGAATTTTCCAACCCTGTCATGGAGCCTCTGCGTCCTTATGTCGTCCCTGTCCTCTGCAATGAGTTCCCCTGGGACTACCAGGGTCTCCCTGTAGACTTTTTCTGCTGAGGAGGGGTTGCTGTTGGCTCTGGGGGCGGTTCTCAGCCCAAGTAGGACCCAGGGCAGCTGGTATTTCCAATTCTCAGAGGAGCAACGAGCCATGAGGGACGCCTTCAAGACCTGTGGAACCTTTCCACCATTCCGTTGGCTGCGGGGTTATAGGCGGTGGTGCTGTGGTGAGTGGTCCCCATTAGGCGTGCCAGGGCGGTCCGCAGCTCGGATAGGAAAGCAGGTCCTCTGTCTGTTATTATCTCGTCTGGGACACCGAACCAGCTGATCCAGCTGGAGAGGATGGCTTCCGCACACACACTGGAGGTGGCTTCTTCCATGGGCATAGCTTCAGGCCACCTGGTGGAGCGGTCAACAATTGTCAGAAGGTACCTGGCTCCTCCTGATGGGGGAAGAGGACCCACCACATCGACGTGGATGTGCCCAAAGCGTCTCTTTGGCTGGGGGAACCCTCCCACTCCAGATTCGGTGTGCCGTACTACTTTGCTGGCTCCTGACACTGCAGACATTGCCTCACCCAGGCTGTCGCGTCCTTCCGCATGCCATGCCAGACGAACTTCTCCGTCAGCAGCCTGACTGTTGTCCTTCCATTTCAGTGACGTGACGGCTGTACGGTAGGCTGGTGTCTCAGGGTCAGCAGCCTGTTCGCGGGCGAGGTCCTCGTAGTCGATCCCGATCTGTACTGAGTCGATCTCGATCCTCGAGAGGGCATCAGCTACCGGGGAGGTATTTGATGGTGCAGGTGAACTTCACAATGGCCACAAGGTGCCGCTGCTGCCTAGAGGAGCATGCATCCCCCAACTTCATGAAGGCATGGACCAGTGGCTGGTGGTCGGTCCAAATTGTGAAGGGCATTCCCTCCAGGAGGAACTTGAAGTGCTGTACCGCCTGGTTTGCTGTGAAGAGTTCCCGTTGAAGGTGCTGTTGAGGGACTCGGTGGGGCTTAGCCTCCTGCTGAAGAAGGCGATGGGCTGAGAGGTCCCCCTGATGACTTGCTCCAGGCGACGTTGCTGGCGTCCGTCGTCAGCTGGAGGGGAGCGTTGGGGTCCTGGTGGGCCAAAGATGTTGCTTTGGCAAGGGCAGCCTTCATCAAGAGGAAGGCCTTCTGCTGGTCGGGGCCCCACACTAAGGTCTTTGGACGTCCCTTGAGGACCTCCGTCAGGGGGGCCATGATGTGAGCAATCCCTGGGATGACTCTTCTGTAGTAGTTGACCATCCCGAGGAATTCTTATATGGCCCTGATGGAGGTGGGGGAGGGGAACTTCACGACAGCTTCGACCTTTGACGACTTGGGTGGACGCCATCAGGGGATATCTCGTGGCCCAGGAATTCCACCTTCTCGACGCCGTAGGTACACTTGTCGAACCTGACAACGAGGCCACTTTCCTGCAGGCGTTGCAGGACCTTCCGGGTGTGTCGCAGGTGTTCCTCCCGGGATCTGGAAAAGATTAGGATATCGTCGACGTAGCAGATGCAGAAGTCCAGGTCCCCCAGGATGCTGTCCATCAACCTCTGGAAGGTCGCGCCCGCATTCCTCAGGCCGAAGGTGGAGAAGGCGAAGACGTAGGACCCGAAAGGCGTGACAATGGCAGTTTCGGGAATGTCCTCCGGCACTGCTGGTACCTGAAAATACGACTTTAAAAGACCCATTTTTGAGAATATTTTGGCCCCGTGGAAAGAGGCTGTCAGGTCCTGCATGTTTGGCAGGGGGTAGTGGTCAGGCTCTGTTGCAAGGTTCAGCCGCCTGTAGTCACAGCAGGGCCTCTAGGTGCCGTCCGCTTTCTGCACCATGTGAAGCGGGGAGGCCCACAGGCTGGGAGTCTTTCTGCATATGCCCATCCTCTCCATCTCAGCAAAGGCCTTTCTGGCCTCCTGAAGGCACTGCAGGGGAAGCCGTTGGAACTTTGCGTGCATCGGAGACCCTTCATCTTGATGTAGTGGTATATCCCGTGTTTGGCAGGAGCCCCAGGCATCTGGCGGAGCTCGGGTTTGAAGACCTCTGGGAACTCCTTCAGAAGGGAACTATACTGGTGGGGCACGACAGAACAGATGGCGGGCTCCCTGGGGCCTGGCGACAAGGGCAGGGACTGGCAGGACTCGGTGTCCAGCAGGCGTTTGCGGCCGACGTCGACTGCTAGTCCGAAGTGGGCAAGGAAGTCTGACCCTAGGAGTGGGGCCCTGACGTCCAAATGATGAATTCCCAGCCGTACCTTCGGCCAAGGATGGAGATCGACAGGAGCCTGGTGCCATAGGAGAGGATGGGGGACCCGTTTGCGGCCGTCAGGGAGGCAGTTGGGTCCAGCAGGCGTCTGTGGTCCTCTCCTGAAGGCAAAAACACTGAACGCATGGCTCCAGTGTCGACCAGCATCAACCTGCTGGAGATGGTGTCGCGGACGTAGAAACCTAATGGTAAGGGACCCCTGGGTATTTCTGCTGCTGCTGCCATGGCGGCCTGTGTGGTTGGCTGCTGCCTCCTCCATTTTTTGAAGGGAAGAAAGGGCAGGGGGCTTCACATCTCCGGGCAGCTCTCCCGAACCTCCGGTGGTAATAGCAAAGCCCCAGCCCCTCCCTCTTCTGCTGGTGGGATGGCCTTTTCTACTCAACGATGTTGATGGGCTCCATGGTGGGGTCCTCCGGCAGGAGGCAGTTGGGCGGAGTGTGTGGGCATGGTCGCCCGCTTGGCAGCCTTTGTGGAATCCGTCAGCTGCTGTGCCACCCTGATGAGGTCCTTGACCGGCAGGGTATATGCGTCCGTGATCTGCCCACGGACCTCCAGCAGTAGCTGCCACAGGAAGGTCTCCCTCGATAGGCTGATTTCTTTGTGCCTGCCGCTGCTGTCAGTCTCGTGGAGGTTTCCCTCCTGCCGGGGGTTGAGGGCGAGGTCGAAGGCGCGGGCAGCTCTCTTGGAGGCCGGCAGGGAGCAGGTCTCGACGAGAGTGGATTTTATTGCTGGAAGGTGGTGGGGCCCAACGTTGTCATCAACCATGGGGCAATCTTCCTGTATATCTCCTCCGGCAGGGCTTTGATGGCGATGTCCACCTTCAACACCTCATCGGTTAGGCCTGCTACCCTGAACTGCCCCTCGACCCTGTAGAACCAGGGTAAATGGTGGCAGCCTTATGTTAAGGGCTGTCTTTGGCTGGTCCGTCAGGGGGGGTCATCATGTGGGGTGCAGGTATCGGTGTGGAGGTGTGCACTGGAGGGGGTTGCGAGAGGGAGGTGTCTGCTTCCAAGAGGTTCGTGGTAATTTGTACGTGGTTGGGAATGCCCGCGTCCATGCTCATTTTGCGCTCTCACTTGGAGTGTGAGGGAATACTTGTGCCAATGCATGCTCAGGAAGCGTGCTGTGTGGCTCCACTAATGACGCTGGCGACCTGCCAATGAGGGTCGGTAAATGCCCGAGCGCTTTGTTAGAGCACCGTAGTTGGTCTGTTAGTGGCGTGAGTAAGGTTCATCAGGCCAAGACTTAGTCACTGTTTGGGGTCTGTTAATGGCTTCCGGGAACCACTCCGGGGTCACCACTGTGAGAGAGGTGTGAAATAATGAGCAGGAAGACAAGTACTGCTAGTTTATTGATGAAGTGAGCCGCTTATAAAGCGGGGTGCGGACGTCTGCGTACTTCGCAGAGACCGTTGGTACAAAGGTTTACAGGTGACCCGAGGTCAAACTAATTCTTTACAAAAACAGGACAGGTTCATACAGAAAACATAGTGATCAATAATGTCTGACACATAACATAAATACTTCGTTACTTGTACATAAAGCATGATCATTTGGAAAGACAATAAATGTACAGTTTACAATTATGGTGATAAACATATGTTCAGGTCGACCCTAGGTCGATGTGAAGGCACCACAGAAAACGGGATGTTCACTGGAGAGAACACGTTGAGCAGGAACTTTTCAATTTAACTGTGACTTAGAACCTTATCAGCAGCCAAGAAGGTATTTACTTAGTATGGAAGTGGAACAGGTGTGTCATTCATATCTTGTACTTATATGTAACTGTTTATGTTGTATTCTTAGGTTATAAGTAATCATATTTTTTTCTTAACCAAGTACTATATTGACATCTTGAAAGGCACCAGCCTATTTGAGATGTGAAGCTTTCATGTATTCCATTGTAAAAAAAAAAAAAAAGCACTACCTATAAGATGTACTTATCTCTTGTAAATAACAGAAGTGATGTATGAGCACTTGTATACTTCTCTTTATTTGTCTCCCTTGAGAAGGAGCCCTTTAACTTCCAGGTTTCACCATCAAACACAGGTTTAACCACGAGGTTCGGCAGCCTCTCACAAATCGCTTTGACAGCCGCATGCCCAAATGTCACCTGCATTGCCCACCTCTTGATTTCAACTGTGTGGAAAAGATCACCTGAACTATTGTGCTGCTCATATTAAAGCAGGTCAGAGCCTGCTGATAAAGTCAGTTGTTTCTTATAATACTATGTATAATTTCCTTACACCTTGATTGGTGGAAAGATACTGACATAAACGGTAGTCTACATTGTTATCGATAATTGATATTACAGAAACTGACGCACAGTTTTTATTGGTATAACTTCCCTATAATAATTTAGCAAAAATAAAATAGAAATTTTATGGAAATTCATCATAAAATAGTTGTATACTGTAAATCAAAGTCTGAAATTTTGTATAATGCGAAACAGTTTAAAACATTATACAAACAATTTGGTTTTCATGTTGCATCATATTATGTCTTGTGTTATTTGCAGCAGATCAAGAAGTGACTTTGACAGATGTCAAGCTGGAAAAAAAATTAATAAATAAAGGTGCGACCACTGATTGACTGATATGAGTAACCACCTACATCAGCCAATTAGTAGTCACATTTGTTCAGCCTCGTAGCTGGTACGCCGCTGTATTGCCAGACAAGAAGATTCTGACAAAGGGGCGAAAAGAGGGAGAAAACAAACTCCTCTTTTTCCAGATACAAATATTGGCTGCTGAGGAGGATGTGTAGTTGTTAATACTGTTTCCTGTCAATTGGATTTTATCCTGTTCTTTCATGACTGACAGCATTTGAAGATTTCTCATTCACTTGTTGCTAGCAGAATCATTAGCGTTAGGGTAAGTGTTGTCTCTATGAGATAAATATAAATATGGGAAAATGTCCCACATAAATCATAAAGATCAGATCTTGTATCATTATTAGTGAAACAAAATCATTCTTAAGAATTACATCTAATATCAGTATTTGTGTTACAAACATGATACAGATTAAAGTCTGCTTTTTGATGTTATTGCATTTTGTAAATTGCTAAGGATGCAGTTCACGTTACAACAGGAAACTGGTACTCGCGTCTGAGTCGTGTGTGTTTGGGAACCATAGTAATATACATTAAGAGTTCTATTGAATTCTGTCAAGAGAAATAAAAGTGTAGATTGAGTGCTGATGACATATTCAGTCCCAGCAAGGACTCGAGGATTAATAGTGGTTTTTTATTTGGATTATATTATTCCAACACATATCCTGTTCTTGAGAAGTAAAGCTTGATTGTGGCAGGTTGCTGTGTGTCGCATTTTTATAGTTTTCCTTAAATTTGTGGTAAATCTGTTGTTTTGTAGATTTGTTTATCTTGATGGAATGTCTTTTTTTGTATCCAGGGAAGATTACGACCTCGCTGAAAACCTGAATTCCGAAGCAAAAGAACAGCTTTATGTTGAATTGAAGTCAGGTGCTGAGTCTGGATGGGATTATTCTACTCGCTGGATTGTAAACAATGGCAGCAACAAGGGTCAGTTTATCAGTTTTTGAACATCGAGCCTTAGGATGCGGGTGAGATAAGAAAGTTTAGTTGCTTTTCCCATTGAGATGCATTCCCATTTCCTATCACTGTCAGTGATGAAGAGATGCTTTCATCATAAAATTATGTTCCTGGAGGTACCATAACTTATTGGGCTTTTAGAAACTTTAGGTTTAAAAGTGCCATATTCATTGCAGGGTCTCTGAAAGACTTGAGGGTTACTTCAATTGCTCCAGTAGATCTAAACAGTCTGCTCTGCGTCAACGCAAGATTTCTCAGTGAATTTTATCGAAGAGTGGGAAATTATACGAAGGAAAAATATTATGACGATCTGGCAACGATTAAGAACACCACAATGGCTGAGCTTTTTTGGGACAAGGCAGATGGAGTATGGTATGACTTTGACATCAAAACACAACAGAAAAGAAGGTAAATGAGATACATTTCCTAATGCTTTCCTTCAGTCGAGTTAACATAAAAAAAACAAGGTATAAAGAGATTCGTTCCCAATAAATCATTGGGTCAACTTCAAGTCCTGAAAGTGATAAATACTTCTTTTACAGAATTAGAAGATTGTAAACAAATTGACTTACATTGAACTTAAACTTACACGCTTCTTGTAATCGTCCTGACATGGGAATTGGTTAACTGTTTATCTGAAGCGTTGTTACAAGATACCTTCTGAATTGTTGTGCAGATTTCTTTTATTTCCAATCGTCGTCCAGTGAATTTTTGTACGTATTTGTTTATTATATAATTTTCTACATCATGTTTTTTTTTTTATTCACAGATACTTCTACTTGTCTAACATCCATCCAATCTGGAGTGGTTGTTATGGTCAAGAAGATTCAAGGGCACACACTATCGAAAAGGTTATTTCATATCTCAAGATGAATAAAGCCATTGATTATGTAGGGTAAGCTGCAATTTAATCTGTTGCACTGATTGTTTTGTTCCAGTGTCGTGTGTGTGTTTATTATGTATGTATGTATATATATATATATATATATATATATATATATATATATATATATATATATATATATATATATATATATGTATGTATGTATGTATGTATGTATGTATGTATGTATGTATGTATATATATATATATATATATATATATATATATATATATATATATATATATATATATATATATATATATATATATATATATATATATATATATATATATATATATATATATATATATATATATATATATATATATATATATGTATGTATATAGTATGTATATATATATATATATATATATATATATATATATATATATATATATATATGTATATGTAGTATATATATATATATATATATATATATATATATATATATATATATATATATATATATATATACACAGTATATATATACTGTGTATATATATATATATATATATATATATATATATATATATATATATATGTATATATATATATATATATATATATATATATATATATATACAGTATATATATACTGTATATATATATATATATATATATATATATATATATATATATATATATATATATACATATATATATATATATATATATATATATATATATATATATATATATATATATATATATATCCATATAAAGGATATAGGCAGGACAGCTAATCAGTCAGACATATCAAGAACTGAGGGCAGTGGAAACAAACTGGTGCGTAAAAACATCTTTATTTGTGCCGACGTTTCAAGACAATTAGTCTCATTTTCAAGGCTGCAATAAGAGTAAATATTGTGAAATATAAATACGTATAAATTATACAAAAATGTCATTCAAAACATTTGTACATAAGAATAAATTAGGCATTCCTGGAGGTACCAACCTATATAGAAGGGAGAAGGAGAGCGACTGGAATGTGGATGAAAGAAAACCAAAGAAGCCGGTTACGACAGGTAGGGAGGGGTGGAGGAGTTTTGGGCATTCAGCAATGGTACTGTCTGTTGATAATTAGCGATTCCAGAATAGAGTGTGCTAGCTCGGAAGTGGCCCTTGTAATGATTTTAAATTGATCATATTCAATGTTATTACCACATTTTTTGGCATGTTCTCTGATATTTGAAAATTCGGGATTAGTCAGTTTATTGCCCATTCCAGAGCTCACACCTTTGTGAGAATCGGCGCTTACCTTGAGAAGTCTTTGGGTGCAACCCACCTAAGAGAACAACGAGGACAGTCGTATTTATATATCACCCCAGACGTCATAAGGCCCCTTAAACGGTCTTTAGTACTGACTAAAGAGCCAATCTTCAGGGGATTCTTTGGTATTAGATTAATTTTTACGGCTCCATAATGCCTAGACATAATTAATCAAATTCCAAAAAATCCTCTGGAGATAGGTTCTTTATTCAGCACTAAAGGGTGAGGGGAAGGAGGGGAAGGAAGAGGGAAGGTGAGTGGGATGGGAGGAGGAAGGGGGAAGGGGAGGGAAGATGGACGGTGAGGGGAGGAGGGGAAAGGGGAGGAAGGGGTGGAGGAGGAGGGAAGAGGGAAGGAGGGAAGATGGAAGGGAGGAGGAGGGGAAAAGGGGGAAGGGGGGAGAGGAAGGGGACGGAAGATGGAAGGGGTGAGGGGAGGAGGGGGGAAGGGGAGGGGAGGGGAGAGGGGGGGGGGGGAGGGTGGGGAGGGGGAGGACACAGCTAAATTAACACTTGATCTTGTGCTCAGGAAGGGGAAGGAGGATGGAAGGTGAGGGGAGGAGAGGGGAAGGGAGGAGGAGGGGAGGGGGAAGGGGAGAGTGGGGGGAAGAGGGAAAGGAAGGGGAGGAAACAGCTAAATTAACACTTGATCTTGTGCTCAGGAAGGGGAGGGAGGATGGAAGGGGAGGGGAATGGAGGAGGGGAGGGGAGATGGGGAAGGGAGGGGAGGACACAGCTAAATTAACACTTGATCTTGTGCTCAGGGAAGAGGAAGGGAGGATGGAAGATGAGGAGAGGGGAAGGGAGGGGAGGGGGGAGGGAAGGGGAGGTGGGGGAAGAGGGAAGGGAGAGGGGAGGAAACAGCTAAATTAACACTTGATCTTGTGCTCAGGAAGGGAGGGAGGATGGAAGGTGAGGGGGGAGGAGGATGGAAGGTGAGGGGAAGGAGGGGGAATGGAGGAGGAGGGGAGAGGGAAGGGGAGGGAGAGGACACAGCTAATTTAACACTTGATCTTGTGCTCGGGAAGAGGAGGGAGGATGGAAGGTGAGGGGAGGAGAGGGGGAAGGGAGGAGGAGGGGAGAGGGAAGGGGAGGGGAGGACACAGCTAAATTAACGCTTGATCTTGTGCTTGGGAAGGGAGGAGGATGGAAGGTGAGGGGAGGAGAGGGGAAGGGGAGGGGGGGTTAGGGGAAGGGAAGGAGAGGGGTAGTTTTAGTATTATATAGATAGATAAATAGACAGATAGATAGACAGTTAATTGAGAGTAAGTCAGCCAGCTTCTCCTAACACCACCTGCTATTCACAAATATTAAGAAAGCAGCATCTCTTCTACATTGTGAGTAGTCTGTGGCTGAGCATCAGGAAATTTGAATTTCGGGGTCTAATTTGAATGGCCCACTGTCACTTTAAAATTCATTATTTCAAAAAACAAACCCTGAGAAGCACCCCTCCAGAATACGAGCTTTCAGATAAACTAAGTGTCACGGCTGTATCTTTTACCATTATTGCTCCACAGGTATGTTAGGACCCTCACCCACCCTCTACCACATCCCCTGAATGCCAAAAATCAGTATCTGGATCTCTGGGATGGCTAAACGGATTTCGATGAAATTTGGTACCATTAGAGACCCTAGTGGGAAACCTCTAAAGCCAGAGTTTCATCCTGGTCGGTTTAATATTTCCTGAGTTATAAAGGGCCAAAGTCGGAGTTTTTGTAACTCCGAGTTCTGGGCTTTACTAACCGCCAACTACCGTGGCGGTTGATAACTTAGAAAGAAACACTGTATTCTCCTTAAGAAACACTGTATTCTCCTTCTGTTTCAGACGAAGGGGGTAGGGAGGTCGAGATTTTCTTCTGTCTGTTTGCCTGCCATCTCTCTCCCTCTTGTCTTTGGCTTATATGATATACAGTTGCTCACAGATCTTGATGTTTCTGGTTGTCTAGAAATATTTTGAATAAAGAGATTACATAAAGAAAATCGTAGGTAAAATACTTTTGAGAACCAATAACATTTTTAAAAACTCAAAAAATCTTTATAAATGCATGATTCTTCAAAGAAAACTTATGTGTGAAAATAACGTATATTAGTGTTACTCGAATATAAGAGAAATTTAAAGCTCTCATCTATTCTTGAAACTGCAACAGAAACGATATTAAGGGGATCACTACAAAAAAACAAAATAATCACATGGTTTCTACCTGACACTCTCAGGCCTTCATATAATCAATGCATTCAATTCCTTTATGAATCTATATATATTTTATATATATATATATATATATATATATATATATATATATATATATATATATATATATATATATATATATATATATATATATATATATATATATATATAAATGGATGTATGTAAGCATGTATGTGTGTGTGGGTGTGTGCATGTGTGTGTGTTCCAGCATAACTCTGAGATGCACTAAGCAATTTCAAATAAACTATCTGTGGGGGTAAGACAAAAGGGGTGTGTGGGAAGGGGTGACATGTAAAAATAACTGAAAATGACAGATATTAGTGTCTAATCCATAGTTTCCGAGGTCGTTGAGATGAATAGCAACACTCCTGATGCCCTTTAAGTCCAAGTTCAGCCTGATAGAAAGGAAGGGTGAGAAGGGGGTCGGGAGGGCGTGACATGTAAAAATAACCGAAAACGACAGATATTAGAGTCTAATCCATAGTTTTTGAGGATGCTGAGATGAATAGTGACAATCCCAATGCCCTTTAAGGCCAAGTTGAGCCCCAAGAGGAAGGAGTGGTGAGAATGGGTGAGAAGGTGGTGACATGTAAAAATAACCAAAACAGCAGATATTAGGTCTAATCCATAGTTTTTGAGGATCTTGAGATGAATAGTGACACTCCCAATGCCATTTAAGTCCAAGTTCAGCTCCGATTGAAAGTGGGGTGAGAAGGGGTGGGAAGAGGGTGACATGTAAAAATAATAAAAAAAGACAGATATCAGTGTCTAATCTATGGTTTTCGAGGTCATTAAGATGAATAGTGACACTACCAATGCCCTTTAGATCCAAGTTCATCCCCAATAGAAAGGGGGGTGAGAAGGGGTGGGAAGGGGGTGATATGTAAAAATAACCAAAAACGACAGATATTAGTGTTTAATCCATAGTTTTCAATGTCACTGAGATGAGTAGTTACACTCCCGATGCCCTTCAATTCCAAGTTCAGCCCCAATAGGGAGGGGGGATGAGAAGGGGGTGAAATGTAAAAATAACTGAAAACGACAGATATTAGTGTCTAATCCATAGTTTCCAGGTTGCTGAGATGAATAGTGACACTCCTGATGCCCTTCAAGTTCAAGTTCAGCCCCAGTAGGAAGGGGGCCAGTGAGAAGGGGGTGACATGCAAAAATAACCAAAAACAACATATATTAGTTTCTAACCCATAGTTTCCCAGATTGCTGAGATGAACACTGACACTCCAAATGCCCTTTAAGTCCAATTTCAGCCCCGATAGGAAAGGGGGATGAGAAGGGTTGGGAAGGGGATGACGTAAAAATGACTGAAAATGACCTATATTAGTGTCCAATCCATAGTTTTTGAGGTCACTGAGATGAATGGTGACACTCCCGATTCCCTTCCAGTCCAAGTTCAGGCCCGATAGAAATGGGGGGATGAGAAGTCAAAAATGCTGAAATATAAAATGTCAAAAATGCTGGACAATGTAACTGAAGCAACTATCTTAACAGGATCGAGAGAGAGAGAGAGAGAGAGAGAGAGAGAGAGAGATTTTATCAGTTGTCATTCAGAGTTTTCTAGGCAGCACCAGGTTGGTCAGCTAGTCAGTTATAAAAATTGTTACAAGTAAAAGGAAAGTTTTATTTTGATTTACATTTTATTGTTTTTGTAGTTTGAACTTCATCTATTTCCTCATTGGTCTTAAGTATGTCTTATCCATCTTTGATGGAAGCTAAGTACTCTATAGAACTCGTTCCTGATGTGCTCTAGTCTTTACATATACATATATCCTGAATGTTTGCAATACCGCTCTCAGCCTATGCTTATATTCTTTTCTTACTGATACCCTACCTATTTCTAAATTACCACCAATAAAACCAAATACATACACAATAATTTTATATATATATATATATATATATATATATATATATATATACACTGAAAAATAATAGCTCTATAATTTTAAAGGACACATATATGCATTTCATAGCTTCAATGCTTTAAGATGTGATGAAAGAATTTTTGGAGTGAGATGGTACTGACAGAGCCGTCAGATGTAAAATCTTTGTATTCAGCAAATAGTTTGATTCCTCAGCTATCTGCGTGAGAACTTATAATAATATTGGCAGTCAGGTGATCTCCGAAGTGTTATGTATATTCGTGATACGTCACGTTAATTTGATCTAAATTATGCAAAATCTGCCTAAAAGTGAGTTTGATCGTTCATTAACGTGATAGAACTGCAGTTGTCTAGACGTAGCTTTGGAGAGGATCCAGGCTTTGGAACGGCAGATAAGATGTCTGTGGACTGTTAGAATAACATATTGGACTGGTTAGAACAACATGTGGACTGGTTCGATTAACATGTTAGACTGTTTTTGACATGACTTTGGTTATTGATTTGGGAGTATGTGTGGTTGGATATTTTCAGGCTATTAGCCATAATGAGACTTCTTTAGTAAGTGTTTTGCAGTTTAGAGTTTCAATTATCTAGCTCGATAATTCATTTATTGGCATTTTAATCTTTGCTGGTTTTATTCGCTTTCTTGTTGGGTTATTTGAATAATAAACTTATTTTGTAGAAACTATTGCGTTTCTTTAAATAGTCCATTTAATTGCTTTGAAGGGCCAGGTGAAGTCGGGTGGGTAGTTGGAAAACGATGAGAGAGAGAGAAAGCGATACACGTGAAGAGAGAGAAAGAGAGAGAGAGAGAGAGGGGAGAAAAAAGGATGCAGGTGTTATCATGAGTGAACCTTTTCACGCCTTTTTCCTGAAGAAGACCGTTAGGATTACGTTACGTACACTTTCAAAAAAGTGTTAATTCCGTTCTTGTAACAGAGTTAAATGGTGGCAGCAGTACCTCATGAATGTTAATGTCTTTAATGATGGCGAAAGAGGGAGATTGCTAATAGACTAATTATTAACATTGATACCCAAGCGTGACTGGGCGTGGCGTCATAGTGGTTACCCCTCAGTCTTAAGATAGCGAGTACATAGTGGAGTCGGATTAAATGGGTATCTGAGAACCTTTTTTTTTTTTTTCCGTCTCCATTCGAGTACTGGGGTGAGGGAGTTGTGAAATAGATCTGGATGATCTCTGGAAACAATTTTGGGGTTAACAAATACCCAAATAAGTGAGAATAGTGGCGATTGTGAGTTAGTTACGCAAAGTGATTATTCAACAATAATCACGGGTGTTGTTTGCTTCGTCTTCGAGTGGGTGACGTCACAGGTTAGAAGTCGAGAGATAGGTGCTCCGTTTTCTGTTCAAATTGGTAAGTACCCCATTCTTGTAAGTTGCGCAGAACTCCGTTTTCTATTCTTCTTTTAGAGAAGTAACACACCTTTCTCTAGTATTCCCTTTTGGTTTCTTTTTTATGTTATTCGCTCAGGGCGTGTGATCACTCATTTAAAATGCCGGACGATGCAACAAGCATATCCCAATCAGTTGTGGTGCATAAAGTGACGGCGTTAGCGCGGGAGTGGTAATTTTAAAGGGTTAGTTGACATGAAGCCAACCCAAAATAGAAACTTCATTGAGTCAGTGAACAATTATCTGAATTCCAAGAAAATTACGAATGGCGCGAAGCTTGCAGTAGTTGAGTTAAAGAAATCTATAATAGGCTCATAGGTAACTGGAAATAATATCTCCTTAGATAATTTGAAGGTGTTACACTTTAACGCCTTTGCTGTCGGTCCAGATGTAATTGTAGATAGTTTACATTAAAGAATTACAGTCAGGATACAGACGAATCCTTTTGTTTACAGATTAGCAAAAATCTATCAAAATGCCGACACTGGACAGTAGTTTTGTACAGGGAGGGTGCAAAAGATGTCCTTTCACGGTTTCCAAACCACAGAATAATGATAATCGCTTCGCATTCGGAAATGATGCAACAGCGAAGACATGCATACGGTAGAGAATGAAGAAAATTCAGAAGATCAGTCACAACGATCACGCGTTGTTTTAATTGTGATAAACCTTAGGACATAGCAAATCAAATTGCCAGAGTGAGATATTGTTCCAGTTTGCAAATCTTCCAGATCATGGATGGAGATTTTGCCCCAGCCACAAGTGATAGGAGATTATTCAGGGAAGTCACGGGGTTTTCTAGATATGACAGGAGAATTCCACATGATGCAAGTTCTAGATACACAAAGGAACAGCAGAATTTTCACAAGATAAGTTCGAAAACGGACACAGGATAATGACTAATCAGGTCGTAGAGTCAACAGAACCTAGGCCAATTGTACGTGGATTCTCTAATGGCAATGAAATTCTTATTTTCATTGATTCTGGTAGCTCAGTTAACTTAGTAAATGCTGACCTTTTTCACTCGAAGTTTCCAGAGTGCAAATTAGTCCCTTCTAGTGAGACAGTGTGTGTGATGTACAGCGAGAAAAACTGAATATTTTAGGTTAAGTCATTTCTTGTTTTAACTTTGTATCGGCGGAAAGACAATAGTAGAATCATTTTTGTGGTCATAGAAGAAGTTAGCCTTAGGTGGGAAATGGTTTTGCTAGGACACCCACACTTCTTGCATGCGACACTTAACATCAACATTCTTCTGGGAATTCAGGGGATTACAATAGGTGAGTCTGGGTTGTTTTGTTCCATATATACACAGGAAAAAACTTGTGAAAACCTAAGACACAGTCTGAGACATGTGTAACACATTCATTAGAGAGTGAAGATATTCCGCAAAGATCCTTCAAAAGGATTTTTGTTGGAAGATATTGAATACAACCCAGCAGTTCCTACATTGGTTAAAGTGTCGCTGAAAGAGAAAGAATTTACCTTCTCGAGTGTCGTTGTTGGGGAACCGAGAAATTCAAAGGCGTTGATCACGGTGTCAGTAAATGAAGTTACAATTACTTGGCGTGACTTCAGTAGAATTGGTTAGCTATCAAGACTCAGTGAAAAAATATCACAAAATTACTTATGTAATTGATTTTGAAGGTTTAATGAAGAGCATAAATTAGTGAGTTTTGTGGAGACAGGAATATGTTTCTAACGAGAACAACAGTTCTGAAGTCAGGTTCTGCATGAACATTTGGCTAAGTTGATTATCCTGAGTATTCAGATAGTGAAGTGTTTGAAAGAATATCTAGATATCACATTGCTTTGAAGGGAGATAAATTAGAAGTTACAGATGTTTTAGAACATTCAATCCGCCTAGAAAAGTACCAATCCCATATATATTCCAGCACGAATTCCTTTTTAAGATCAGAGAAAGAAGTAGAAAAAGAAGTTCAGAGGTGGGAGTCAGAAGGCATTATCAGACCGTCAATTCTCCGTTTAATTTTCCTTTGCTTGCAGTTCCTAAGAAAGACGGTAGTATCAAGTTTGTGTAGATTTTGTGATGAATGAAAAAACATGCCCAGATAGATATCTGTAGCTTGTTTGCCTGATTTGTTTGTTGAATCGGTGGCAAAGAATATATATTCATCTATAGATCTTATGTGCAAGGGTTTTTACAAGTTCCCCTTTGAGAGTAGCGTAAATATACAGAATTTTCGGTACCAAAGGGACATTACGAGTTTAATAGGATGACTTTTGGATTACAAGGGTCCCCAATAACATTTACTAGACTGGTTAACACAGTACTTCATGGCTTGTTAGGAAAGTCGGTGTTTGTGTACATGGATGACATTCTCCTTGTATGCACAGATACAATTGAAGAACATCTAAAGATTGTTAAAGAAGTCCTCAAGCGATTCTGATTCGCTGGATTAAAGTCCAAATTGGCCAAATGTGAGTTTCTGGAAGAAAAATTGTCTATTTAGGACATGTTATCTCTAAAGAGGAGTTAAAGTGAATGATGAGAAAGTTAAAGCCATTGTGAATTTTCAGTTCCAAAACCGGAAACAGATTAGATTCGTTCTAAGGTAGCTATATTAGGGTTCTTCGCCGTTTTGTGCGAATTTTCTGGCGTCTCCATTGACAGATTTGTTACGAAGACGTTAAGTTTGTTTGGGTGATAGTCAACAATTAGCTTTTGAGAAAGCTTAAGAATGCTTTGGTGAACCCCCACCAGTTTTGAAGTTTCCAGATTTTTAGTCAACCGTTCACCTTAGTGACTGACGCGAGTCAGGAAGATAGTAAGAGTGCGTGTTTGATGCAGAAATTTGAAGAAGTACCCAATTGCTTTTTATAGCAGAAAGTTCAAAGCGGCGTGGTAGTAACGAAAGGCTGATGTCAGTTGTGGACAAGGAGCTTTCGCAGTCGTCTCTAGCCTTGTTCATTTTAAGATGTTGTTGTTGGGAAATAAAGTTGAGATTTTACAGATCATCAACCGTTGTTGAAGCTTTTAATAAGCCAAATTTGTCGCGAAACACGTTAGTTTACTAATTGAGAGATTTTGATGCAAACCTCAAATACCATTGAAGGTAAGCATAATGTAGTTACCCAGATGCATTGAGCAGATACTTTCCGGTCCGAGGATGAGGAAATACACACCGAATCCTGTGTGGAGAAGAGAGTAAATATTTGTTGTCTAATGTCTCTGATATTAGTAGTTCTGAGAGATCGCATGTGAGAGGACATCACGTTTCTACAGTGCATACTTCGAGGGGAGAAATAGTGATCGGCAGTCTCGGGAGAGATTGTTATTCGTGATGGTAAGGAAGTAGCAGTGTGTTATATTACGGGTGAAAATGTCACTTGGGACATAGGCTTGCTCGAACAAAAGCAAGATGAAGATAAAATTATTGTCAGATGCTAAAGGCATTTCTTGGGAGTTTCACGAAGAAAGGGTATAAGTTACCTTTTTCTGGTCTAGAGTTGGAGAATAATTTATTGGTGAGAAAGTTAAGTATAACCTTGAAGTACTCGAAGCATGGGTGAGATTACACAAATCATCGTGCCAGAAGTCTAGTATTTAGAAGTTCTAGACATTGTACATTGTAAATTTGTTTCTCCTCATTTTAGGTGTGGATAAGACGTATGAAAACGTCAGGTCAAAGTTTTTTTGGAAAAATATGTTTCCGCAGTGGAAGCCTTTACGAAGAAGTGCGCTATTTTTAATCACGAATAAGCCAGCGACAACAGTGTCGTGTCGTTTGAGTTCATATCATACCACATAGCCCGTTTCAGAAAGTGCATATGGATATTCTGGGTAACTTCTCCAGAGTCCGCTTATGGTTATAGACATTTATTAGTAGTTGTTGATGGAGTTGACTCGCTTTTGTCGAGATTTTCCCACTGAAGTACAAATCAGCTGAGGAAGTTGCTATAGCGTTCTTTAAAGGATAATTTGTCGATATGGTGTTCCTGAATGTCAATCACAGACAATGGTAGAGGAGTTTATTAATAAGACTTTAGACAGTCTTGCTAATTTGCTGGAATAAAGAAAGTATCACAATCGTATAGACCTGAAGCGAATAGGTTATGTGAAGGGCGAATCGGAAAGTGATCGAAGAAGCTTGCGCATGACGGTGGAGTGGTTCCGATACATTAGGACAGATCGTTGGATGAAGTGCGATATAGTATCAATACTATGTTGAATGACACAATTAAGATATCTCCAGCAGAAGCTTTGTATGGGTACAAGTTGAAAGGACCTTTTGATTTGTTACCAGAGCGAGTTCAAGGTGATGTTACGGTCACTTCGTTGATAAATACAGCAGAAAGATTTGCGTATCAGTAAAGAACTTGAACTTAGTTCGCGTGCAATGGTAGAGAAAAGTAACGCGCGAAATCGAGGGAAGTAGCTTTCGTGGGTGATAGAGTGTTTGTTAAAGTGGATATTCGGAATGATCTAGTTATAAATTAAGTCCGAAGTTCACGGACCTTTTGAGATTGTAGAGATCAAAAGAGGAATAGGTGTAGTTAAAGATGTAAATACTGGAGTGACAAAATTGACCCACATTTCGAAGTTAAAAGAAAGTGGGATGTAAATGGAACATTTGTATATAGTCATGTAATGGAACGTTTGTATATAGTTAGAGGATAAATAGGTTGATGTTTGTATATATGATATTTATTTTTTTTTTTTTTTTGTCTCTTGTTCATTTTAGATGTTGAAGTTCTTAATCATTTGTTTTCGAATGATTTTAGGAGTTGAGACATGGGCTAATTTCATACGAGATTTGACCCGTGTGTTGGTGTTGTGGTGTTATTGTGTTATGATGTGTTTTGTCATCTGACGCAATATCTTTGTTGTTTGGGATTATTTTTTTTGGGGGAAGTACTTGGTATATCGGACCGAACAAGTCTGATCTTTTTTTTCGGGTTGGGAGATCGTATTTGAGTGGCCGGATTTTTTTCAGTTTCTTTTTTAAAATGAAGGCTGTATTGTGAGTAGTTGTAGTTGTTAAGATCATTAGAACGATTGCCATTATATCAATTGCTATTTTTGTTGCAAAATATTTGCTAACCAAGTAGAACTTTCATCTTTTACGAGATATGATGCCTTTTAGTGTTTGGATAGGATTCTCAGTATTTTTTTTCTGTTGGATAGAATTTTTTTGTAGTGAGTTCCGCAGAGTTGTTGTGTGCTTAATGGTGAGTTGACTGTGATTATTCTGAGATACAAACTTGGGAATTAGTTCTGTGTGAGTGTTTGACTTTTGCCATTAGTAGTTTTGTTTGGTTCAGTAACATGAAACCTTTTCGTTATTAGACCTTTTTCGAGTGCTTTGGGAGACTCAGTAGTGACATAGGATAGATTAGAGACCATGTTCATTTTGAAATCAATATCAAGAGTTCGGGAGTTGATTATAAGACAAGTTGTGCTTTAGTTAGAGAGAAGTGTGTGTGTGACAGTAGTATTTTCCAGTTGCGAGTTGTGTCTGTGGGTGGTTGTGAATTATCATTAGTTCATGGACAGACTCCGACAGAATGTGACTTTAGACAGTTCCTGCGAGATTACCACATCAGGTCCACCAACACCCTTACTGCCATCTTTTGCAAAGATGTGCAGTTACAATGATGTGCCAGAACAACAAGTCGACGTCATTCGTCCTTCGAGGATCCAAACTGTTTGATTCATCCTGCAGAATCCTGTCTACGGACTTTCTCGTACTTAGCCGTGCTGCATTCAACAGTTCCGAGAAGATAATTATGCGTCATACGCATAACGAGCATTTGGTAGTGGCGGTACCTACAACCAAGGTGCCAATGACGGTTCCATCGTTGGAAGACATTGATGATTCCGTGATGTTCCGAGTATCAAGAGATATATTATGCCGACAATTTTAATTGTCTTAATAGCTATTTTACTGATAATTCTTGTTGTGGGAGTAGTAAAGCTTATTCGTGTTTGTAAGATTACATGTAAAGGCTCTAAGAACACAACCCCAGTGACTTTGGAAGTGCATCATGAGAGCAGTCCTTAAAGCTGCAGTGCAGTAGACATTGCCCTAGTGGGCATAGCTCTATCTGTTATGTTTTATACATATGCTTTTGTTTTTAGTTTGCCGTTAAGGAGAGCGAGACCGCTTCTTATGTGTTAATAGCTCTATTCAGGAAATATAGCTTATACAATTTTAAAGGACACATATATGCATTTCATAGCTTCAATGCTTTAAGATGAAGTAAGAAAATTTTTGGAGCCGAGATGGTACTGACAGAGCCGTCAGATGTAAAATCTTTGTATTCAACAAATAGTTTTGATTCCTCAGCTATCTCGTGAGAACCTCAACAATATTGGCAGTCAGGTGATCTCGAAGTGTTATGTATATTCGTGAGTACGTGCGTTAATTTGATCTAGATTATGCCAAAATCTGCCCTAAAAGTGAGTTTGGTCGTTCATTAACGTGATAGAACTGCAGTTGTCTAGACGTAGCTTTGGAGAGGATCCAGGCTTTTGAACGGCAGATAAGATGTCTGTGGACTGGTTAGAATAACATGTGGACTGGTTAGAATAACATGTGGACTGGTTCGATTAACATGTGGGTAGACTGTTTTTTTGACATGACTTTAGTTATTGATTTGGGGAGTATGTGTGAGTTTGGATATTTTCAGGCTATTAGCATGATGGACTTCTTTAATCAAAGTGTTTTTACAGTTTAAGTTTAGTTATCTGACTCGATAATTCATTTTATTATGCATTTTAATCTTTGCTTTGGTTTTATTCATTTCTTGTTGGGTTATTTGAATAACAAACTTATTTTTATCAGAAACTATTGCGTTTTCTTTAAATAGTCCATTTAATTGCTTTGAAGAATGAGTGAGGTCAGATTGGGTGAACTTCGGAAAACGATGAGAGAGAGAAGCGATACACGGTGAGAGAGAGAGAGAGAGAGAGAGAGAGAGAGAGAGAGAGAGAGAGAGAGGGGAGAAAAAGGATGCAGGTGTTATCACTTGGGCAGACCTTTTTCACTTTCCTGAAAGAAGACCGTTAGGATTACGTTACGTACACTTTCAAAAAAGTGTTAATTCCGTTCTTGTAACATATATATATATATATATATATATATATATATATATATATATATATATATATATATATATATATATATATATATATATATATATATATATTATATGCTATATATATATATATATATATATATATGTGTGTGTGTGTGTGTTATGTATATATGCACTGTATGTATGTATGCATGTATGTATGTACATATATATGTGTGTGTATATATATAAACAGATACATATACTGTACATACATACATACATACATACACAGTAATCCTTCAATCATCCAGATCGCCATTATCTGAAACTCAACAGAATCTGACAGACCAGAGATCACCCAAAGATAGATATTATATATATATATATATATATATATATATATATATATATATATGTATATATATATATATATATATATATATATATATATATATATATATATATATATATTATATATATATATTATATATATAATATATATATATATATATATATATATATATATATATATATATATATATATATATATATATGAATTTTTTTAAATTTGAAAAAAACCACCCTCTGATGGTTGGCAATGCTGTGTGGCCTCAAGAAAATGTTGGTAACATTGCCTACATTCATACTGACTAGTAAAGGGTTTTGGGGGTTAGGGGAGGCCTTGAGAAGTTTTCATGGTGGGGGAGGCGGTCAGATGACTTGGCGCCATCGGTGATGAAGGGCAGTAAGGCTGTGTAGAGGAAGGCTCAGAGAAGGGGGTTGTTTTGGAAGGTGGGTGGAGCTGGGGAGCAGTTTCTATGGCTGGGAGGGAGTGGGGATGCAGTGTTGGATGGGTAAAGAGGGCGGTGTAAAGCTGACATGATAGAGCTTGCTCGGTTCCCAGTTTTTATGCTTATGATACAATAATTCACATTTTATTAAAGGATATGTACAGTACTGAAATATGATAGAGAGAGAGAGAAACAATACCCGATGTATGTTTGCACTGAAGTACAGTAACACACATGTAATGATAGCTAGGAGAATATTAGGTAGGAATAGCGTAAGTATAAAAGAGAGAAAAAGAAATGAGAGAGAACCATTAATAGACAAATGACAGACAGAGAAAGAGAGAGAATGAATAACAGAAACATGAGAGAAAGAGAGAGAGAATGAATAACAGAAACATTACAGAGAGAGAGAGAGAGAGAGAGTAATGATCAGGAAGTGTCGCAAGTATGTAGCCAAAACACTGGTGCCTGAATAATCTAAGCACAACCATTAAAAACTGCCTACCCGTCCCACCTGTGTCCTGACCTTTCAACTTTCGCCGGAACCTGAAGACTTCCGATGACGTCATTAGTCCCACCCACAGTAGGAGGAATTAACCCAAGGGACGTCGTTAGATAATCTTCAACCAATAAGGACGACTACAAGGTGGAACAGAAGCAATTGTCTGCCTACTGGTGAGATGGACATTTCCTTTAGGGAACCTTGGAGAAAGCAAGCTTGAAGGGAGAGAAGCAGATAGAGAATATCCAAGAGCCTTAGCGGAGTGAGGTCAAGAGCCTCACCAGTTGTGGGTTAAGAAGATTCAAGAAAGGCTCATACTTCGATTCGTAATCATACTACTTAACTTGTATGTATACTGTATTATTTTACTAGTGTGTTAATGAAATAAGAAAACTGCACTGTGTCTTCCTAAGCCTCCTGAGACTCTAACAACTAACAACAAATAAAGCCAGAAATGATAAAGCAACTATAAAGGAAATATGAAACTAATTCAAATAAGAAGAAGCAACAAAATGTTACTATAACAAACATTACAAAGATAACAATAATAAACTTCTTTACATTGGTAACGGGTAACAAATAAAAGAAGACATTACATTGGTGACAGCTATATAGAATCCAAGGAAGATGTAAAAAATGCAGTGTGAAGAACGAACAAGTACACATACAAGAATTCCATAATGACAACAATACAAATCGAAGAGCAGAACTCAAGAATTTAATAACAGACGGCGAAGTGAATCATAACATCGACGAAAACATTTCCGCTACAAACGTCAACTGCCAAAACAGAATGAAGTGAAATAATAATTATAGACATTATCACTTAGAAAACCCACAACTAAGAAACATTATTCCCCAAAGATAAAACAATGACTGAACAACAAGTGGACAACGCAAGCATACCAGTCAATGTGAAACAGCAAAACACTGTAGAGTATTCGGCGACAGCAGCAACGACACCTGTGTGTTGGTGGCTATTGACACATACCCAAACAGATTTCTATACACAATCTGTTAAAACGGACGAGTGCATTTCACGTGTATGACAAAACATTCCCGTTAAAAATCAACATTACTGGTGAAATCTAAGAAGATGAATCCCTGATGGTTGACGAAACAAGAAAAGGACAGTTTTAGCCAAGATTTAAAACCAGAAGCCATATCCTGCATGTCTACAGTGAACTACAGTGTTGGGTGTGAAAGGTAAAGAGAAACAGTTCAAGAGAAACAGTGGTAACAAACAACAGTTAAAACCGAACCACGACAAAAATAAGTAAGTCATGATTGGAAAGTTATTTTAGTTATTCTCTCTCTCTCTCTCTCTCTCTCTGTAAGTGCGTATGAAAAATTTTTTTGTTGTTCTCTCTCTTGGAAGGTATAAAACTTTTATAATTCTCCCTAAAATTTTTTATCTTGTTATATTTTTTATGTTAGATAGATGGGAATCTTTAATAACATAACATTATTTTGATGATGTATTTTTTGAATACTGTTGTGTATTTGTGTATTCGTGTATTTGTGTAATATGCAGAATTCGTTTGATGAATTGTTGAATACTATTTGAAATAGCCCTTATAATTTAAGATCAACAACACTTAGACATAGTCAAATTCCAGTGCCAGTTCACGAATATCATTAACTCACGAAAGTGCTAACACTAATAACACAAATAGCAATAATAATAATAATAATAATAATAATAATAATAATAATAATAATAATAATAATAATAATAATAACACATTTCAATTTAGAACAATGGCATAAGCAGTGATCATCATACAAGACACCCGCTTCTGTGGAAGAGTTGAAAGTTCAAATCCTGACAAAAATAGGCTAGAATCATTTTCTATGAACCAGTGGCTAGCTGATGCAGACAGTTGCATATCTACAGGGGGAATAACAAATGAAAGAGTTAAAATTAATGAAGCCTTGCTTCTCGTTAGTTCAGAAAGCAGTGATGCACATAGAACTTTGAATTCAGTTAGATTCAACAAAATAACCACATACACTGAATTTAAATGCATTTGTTTATCAATCTGGGAACCAGTAAGTTAAAGTGATGTGTTATATAATATTAATAAATTCCTTACCCAGCATTATGATGGAGAATCCATAGCAAATCTTCACACAGATGTTGAAGAATCGACACACAAAGTAATAGAAGACTTAAAGAAAACAAACATCACCATAGGAGATAAGAATGATTTTGGTGATGAAGAAGATGATTTAGTTAGTTTAAGATATGTTTTGAATTACTTGTCATTTGGAACCATGTATAATGCACTCGGAGAAAAAGAAAAGAAAGCTTTCAAGAAAGTTAAAATTGATCCTAAAAGTGATAGCCTTACAGCTTTAATATCAATGAGGAAAGAAATCCAGAAGAAAGAGATAGATTTTTCTAAGGAATTTGTAGGGGTAACAGAAACACAAAATGAAAGGAAAGGCAGAAATATCAATGATTCATATAAAAGAAATAACAAGTATAATGATAATTCCAGACAAGTAGGGAATAGACAAACTTCCTTTCAAATGAAATATGCACAAAATGCTAGGAAAAAATTGAAAATAACGTGAAAACTGCGAGTATACCAATCATTCCACTAATGAATGCAGAAAGCCTAGAATCTGTGCAGTTTGCAAAAAGATTGGGCATTTAACTAAAAACTGTTGGTTCAATAATAAGGAAGCCAATAGAGAGATTATAGAGATAGGTAATAGTCGCCCAAATATAAATAAATCATCCAGTCAGTGATAATTAATCCCTTTACAGAGAAAAGAAAGTAAATCTCTTGAAGGTGATGAAAGAGAAAAAGGAGAAACAGTTACAATGGGAAATGAAGGTTCATCCAAATTTCCTATTTACATAGCAAAGAAGTAGTATTTTCCATGAAAGAGGAAGAAATAAACAGAAAGGATCTGCCTGTTGCAAAGATACCAATAAATGGAAAGACATGTACTGTACTCATTGATTCAGGTAGTACTGTAAATATAATTGATAAAATAACTTTAACCAGATATTTAGGCATTGTGGAAACTCAGATTCAGGGTCAAAGTAGAGTAATAAAAGGAATAGCAGGGAAACAGATTAAAAGTTTGGGGAATGTGAACTTAGAAATAAATATTTTGTCATATAAATTTATTGAAAGTTTTCTAGTTTTAGAGCCGGATTTTTCCTGCACAAGTATTATTCTCATTTAATTTAATGAGGAGATGCGGAATAATATTAGATAGCAGTGAAGGAAAGATTACCCTGAGACAGGATGATCAGAATAGCGTATGTTTTACGCTAGACGAAGAAAAGTTTCACCCACATCTGATCAATTTGTCTGAGACAGTTTCGACAAGCGAGACAGACATACAGGAAAAGCAGATAAGTAACCAGAACAAGCAAGATAAAATAGAAACAGAAAAAAAAGGAATTCCCACAATTACAGAATTGGTGAGATGTGCACATACAGATGATATATATTCAGATATAAATAATTACTCAGATATAAATAATTGTGATGACGAAAACACTGAATCTAACGAAAATCAAGGCGCCTTTACCTATAACTATAGCAATGTAGTAATGAGTTGTGAAAGTGAAGGGAAAATACTAAATGAAGTATTGCTCTTAGATAAAATAAATAACTCAGATATACAGTAAATAGTATAATAGAAGTAACAGAAGAAACCACTGGAGATGCAGAGCTTTGCTATTTTTCAGAATAGAAGAAGAAATATGTTGCGTTAGCACAGATGTGATGATAATAAAGTACAATTTATACCCAACAGAGCAGTAACTTTGTATCCAAAATGTTTAACAAAAATATATTTGAGATCAAAAGAAGATGTAAAGGGTAAGGATGTTCTATTACTGAATGAAGAATTGCCAGATTTTTTCAGAATGGATAATTCACTAGTCCACATGAATGGTGATAACTGCGAAGTTTATGTCCAAAACTATTCAGACAACAGACTAACACTATACGCAGGCATTGTTTTGTGCATAGGGATTCCTATTAACAATCCTTTACTAACAGTAGAAGAAAAAGCATTTTTCTGTTTAAATGGCAAAAACTCAAATAAATCAAGAAGTAAATAAAATAGACACATGTTAATTCAGGTGTCAGAGAAATACAGAAATGTAATAGCTATAGAAGGAGATAAACCAGGAAGAGCAAATGTTCTACAACATAGAATTTTGTTAGATAATGGGGCCAAGCCATTTTTTATTCCTAATTACAGATTACCAATAAGCCAGAGACCCATAGTTGACAATTTGATAGAGGAAATGAAAAGAGATTGGGTAGTAATTCCTTCTAAATCTCCATATAATTCCCCATTGTTACTTGTTCCAAAGAAGGATGGTAGTTGGAGACTTGTAATAGATTACAGGAAGTTAAATTCCAACACAGTTCCAGATAGAATGCCGATGCTGGTAATTCAAGATATGTTAGCTCAATTAGGAGGAGCCAAAATATTTTCATCCTTAGATTTTCTTAGTGGATATTGGCAAGTACCTCTAGATGAAGAATCGAAACAATTCACAGCCTTCAGCACACATAAAGAACATTTATAGTTTGAAGTAATGCCATTTGGACCCACATTTGTTAGATTAATGTTACAAATTCTAGGAGATATAGAAAATGTCAGTATGCTTGGACGATGTTATCATTTTTAGCAAAGACTTAGAAAGTCACCTTAGAACATCAGAAATGGTCCTAGAGAGATTAAGAATTGCAGGACGAAAAAATAGAATTAAAGAAATGTCAATTCCTGACGAAATCCTTAGAATACTTGGGTCATGTAATTAGTGAAGATGGACTGCGCATGCAGGCAGGTAAAATAAAGGCAATAATTGATTACACAGCTCCCACTAATTTGAAAACATTAAGAAGGATCCTAGGTATGGTAGGTTATTATAGACCTTTTATAAAGGGTTTTGCTACTATAGCCAAACCTTTGACGGAACTAACCAAGAAGGATGTTAATTATGACTGGAAGGATGAGCAAGAAACAGCCTTTCAAGCACTAAAGAGCGAAAATCTGACCAGGAACCCTGTTTTAGTCTACCCAGATTTTTCCAAAGACTTTTACTTAGCTTGTGATGCCTCAAGTACAGGGCTAGGAGCTGTATTGTTACAAAAGGCCAAAACTAGAATGAGGGCAGTCAATTATGCTAGTAGAGTTTTAAACCCAGCAGAAAGACACTATAGTACCACAGAAAGAGATTGTTTAGCTTTATATTGAGGTTTAAAGAAATTTAGACACATACTTTTAGGTCGTAAGGTTAATGTGCTTACTTATCACAAACCCATTTGTGACTTATTTAAAAAGAGAGCCTTTACCAACAACATGAAGTTCAATAGATGGTTCATTAGTGTATTAGAATTTGCCCAAAATTCAGATATATTCCAGGAAATTTAACACCTTGGCAGATGCATTATCCAGATCTGAAGAAGAAATAGAAAAATTTAATACCACTAATACCTTTTGTTTTAGTTGTCAAGTAGTAGATTTAGATCTAGAAAGAGTAAAAATACAACAAGAAAAAGATGCAGAAATCAGACAAATAGTAGGACAGTTAATACTAGATGAATCCTTAAAACCTGATTTTCATTTAATAAATGGATTGTTGTATAAAAGACCAACAGAGAAGAATGGTTGTTCTCGACTATACATCCCAAAAAACTAATCAGAGTTTTAGAACAAACACACTCATATAAGTTAGCAGGACATCTAGGAATTAAAAAGACAAGCAGAATCATAACCAGAAATTATTTTTGGCCAAATTGTAGTGAAGATGCCAAAAACTTTATACAAAACTGTATAGTTTGTAATCAACATAAAGGTAACGAAAATCTTAAAGCTCCACTTGAAAAATATCCATCAGAATTAAATCCATTGCAAGTAGTAACTATGGACATTTTAGGTCCATTTCCAACGACTATTAGAGGAAATAAACAAATATTAGTCTTCTTAGACTATCTACCTAATATGTAGAAATCATACCAGTAAGAAACAGAGATGCAGCTACAGTAGCAGAAGCTCTTAAAATCTAGAATTATCACAAGGCATTCGTGTCCACAAGTTCTTCATTCTGATAATGCTGCTGAATTTACTAGTGATCTTTTAAAGAAAATATGTGAATTTTATGAAATAAATGTCAAATAACCGCTTATAAACCAAGTTCTAATGGAGCAGTAGAACGAACTAATCGTAAAATAAAGGATATCCTGAAAACTTTAGTGAGCCCACGGGCAGAAGATTGGGACTTAGCACTAGAAGACGTACAGCTCACATTGAATAATACTGTAAACGAGACAATAGGAGAACCCCACATTATTTGCTATATGATTATCAGAAAGGAATGCCTAACACATTATTAAACATGCAACACCACCCAGACATACTGTAGTTATAACTATGATGACTATGTTGCATGGAAAACCAGACGTACTTACGAGACAGTCATGAAAACAAGGGCAAAATTAAAAGAGGTTCATAAAACTCAGGCCAAATATTATAATAAAAGTACCATTGAACCAGACATTACAGTGGATACTCAAATTTATGTACAAAATCATGTTCAAGAAGGGCCAAATGTAAAGGTTTCTCCCAAGTTCACTGGACCATATAGAGTTATGTTAATTAAACAAATATAGAGAAATTATTGAAAGTGATCTAAAGGAAAAAGTAGTTCACTGAAATCATATAAAAGCAGTCAAAACAGATCCATGGTCCATTAAAGTTATAGATAACATGAGACATGAAAATGCTGTAGATAATGTTGTAAACAAAATACATAATCTACAAAACCGACTGGGTTAAATATATGTAAATATTGGTGTTGGACTGAAAATATCATAAATATAATGTATGTAGTGAAACCTATATGTAAAGAAAATCTGATAAAAGTCTATTCTTACAGATGCAAAAATGCGGCTCATCATAGCATTAGTTATAATTGGACTTATCTCTTAAGAGATGGGGATCAGGAAGGGATCATTGTTAAAGAGACATGGAAAAGTCAAAATGATCAAAGACAGGAATCATTAGTATAGACATAAGCACAGTGTTAAATAGTGAGAAAACATTATATGCAATTCAAAGGGACATTAAATCAGTCCTACAGAAGGGTGATAATAACAGTGTTATACAATTGTTAGAAAAATTAAACACAGAAATAGAAAATACCGTGAACAAAGGGTCAAAGAGATCCCTCTTACCCTTCATTATAATTGCTTTGAACACATTATTTGGAGTTGCTACCGAAGCAAATGTAGAACATGAAAAAGAAAGAATAGACAGACTGGAAAAATGGGCAGAGTGATTACCTCACACAATCAAAATGCAGAACAAACAGAAAAATTGAAAATTTTTATAAATCAAGTCAATCAGAATGTAACAAAAGAACTGAATAAGTTGGAAAACATACAGTTTTTAAATACATTTGCTCTAGAAAGTGAAGTGATATTACAGGAACATAAAAACACATTAAATGCCATTTTGCTTCCTTATAAAGGTAGCCTATTTTGAGCCCAACACTAATCACTCCTAAAGAATTATTAACTTTGCATCATGGAAAAACACTTCCAGCCACTTGTGGAAGATGTATTCATGTACTACAATTTAGTAAGTGCCAAAATGCTTTATGATAAAACTATTTTAGTTGTACCTTTCAACAAATAAAAGAAGACATTACACTCAGACTCCTTCACTTTTTGTTTATATTTTATGCTACAATACTCTCGTTTATATTTTTACTCTTTTTCTCATTACAGTAATCTTTCAATTATCCGAATTAATAGAGCCAAGGGTCCACCAGATAATGGCAAAATCCGAATAATGGTGAGTAAAAAAATCTGTGTTCAAAGGAAACTCTGTACCCTTCCTCACCTAACCTTGTCAGTACCACATAACTGCAGACGCAGACACTCAGTATGCTTATAAACAAAAACCACCACACTTTAAAATGAAAAGGCAATTATCTACCTTTTTTCCCCCATATTTGTAACAAAATATATTGCATAAATACACTTTGTAAAATGCGACCACCTCTTTTCCTCTCTCTAGTAAATGACACAGTTCAGTAGGCAGGTAGCCTACCGGTGTTTACCCACAGCCTACCATGGTTTTATGACCATTAATGTATTTTTATACAGCAACTTTCTTATCAGTTGTTACCATATTGTACTGCCACACATGAGAGAAAAATGTGTAGGCTATGCGTGAACTATAAACCTAGGATAGCCAGGTGTTACACTCCAAAGCTAGCCATACACCTGCAGATTTGATCGCTCATGACCAACAGATATGGAATGCGAGAGATGAAATCTGCCGCTCTACTCGCCACTAACTGCACAGACTAAATCGCTCAGATATCCAACTCCACCTCCAATGTGTGTTCAGCAGTCGTGGCAGGCGTACGTGGGCAAACCAACCAGAAAAGTCATGGACGATGAGAAAAAAGCATTAGCAACCTTGGTGATATGTAGCGCTATGAAGTCCAGAAAGCGGAAACGATCGTGTTGGACAAAGAAATGGCTTCAAAGAAGAGATGAATTTTCTCATATGACACTTCTAAAAGAATTGAAAGAAAATAACCCAGATGATTTTAGAAATTATTTGCAGATGTCAGATGAGGTATTCCAAGAAAATACATGCCACTATTGCCCCCTTCATACAAAAGCAGGATACGATGCTCAGAAGGCAATCAGCTCCGAACAAAGATTAATAGCAACCTTGAGATTCCTGGCAACTGGGAGGTCTTTGGAGGATCTTAAATTTTCAACTGCTATTTCTGCACAGTCTCTGGAAACATCATACCTGAAACCTGCAGAGCTTTATGGCATGCCCTACAGACCAGTATATGAAGGTACACAAACCATGGTGACACCGCTCAGGGCACAACCTATCTCTCCTGCTGTCAGCCACACACTGACTATTCAACCTGTGGAAGGAAAGAACTCTCGCATTTATCCATAGACTCAGCGATAAAATCTGTACGGGGTAAAAACTTCCAACATGATGGAAGATCAAAATGAGCGATTTGATGTGCGAGGTTTTATCTTTATCGCCCCATACACAGGCAGATATTTAGGAGATTTGGTCCGTAGCGATCAAATCTGCTGAAACTGAAGGATCAAATCTGCAGGTGTATGGCTAGCTTTAGTATCCATTTGCAAAAGTCACATAGGCTATTACAGCTGTATTAAAGATAAAGGTAATGGCAATGAAACTGTTGTTTTACTTACAGAATCCATTTATGCATTATTATATGTATAAAAATAAACTGATTAACCCACCATTTGTAATGTTTATGTTCTCAGAATCAGCTGATTGAGCCTGCTACCGAAAAAATTGAGACAATAATTTTTTACTTGCTAAAAGAAACGAATGTATAAATGGAATTATTTTCTTTATTTTTACACATAAATGTAAAACAGGTATACAAGGGTAAAGTAACATACTTTATGTTAAAGTAAAATCCATCAAAATCACAAAACAGCAGTTTTCTGATTCATTTCTGTACTGATGTAAATATACCTCTGTGAGAGAGGTGCAAAATAATGAGCAGGAAGACAAGTACTGTTGGTTTACTGATGAAGCGAGCTGCTTATAAAGCAGGGTGCAGATGCCTGCGTACTTCGCAGAGACCGCAAGTACATAGATTTACAGGTGACCTGACACATAAAGCATGATCATTTGGAAAGACAATAAAATATACAATTTACGATTATGGTGGAAATATGTGTTTTGACCGTCCCCAGGTTGATGTGAAGGCACCACAGAAAACGGGATGTTTGCTTTAGAGAACGCATTGAGCGGCGACTTTACACCTCCATTCCCCCAATCTCTGTCTCTCTCTCAGTACAGTACATACTACATACCCTTTAATGAAATATGAATTACTATATCGTACACATAAAAACACGAAACTAAAATTCCAGGAAGTTCACGACACCATCGAATGAGTGCTGCATATGGAGGTGCGTTACCATTTTTTTTTTTTTTTGCTTTTCTGGATTTACTGTACAGTACCATTTTTATTACAAGTTTAGTTGACTCTAAGTATGATTATCACACATATCAAAACAGTACACAAGAGAATATTCTATCACTGTTGATATTTCATCTCTAATCACTGTAAAATTATTTAAAATGCAAATTTCATATCTAGGCAAGACAAAAGCAAACAGGCTGTATCAAATCCACTGATGGCATGGAATGAGTGTGTGTACATGCATACTGTATATACCCCATTGCCTTTATCTTTTGGTTGGTAAAACTAAAAGAAAGTGAGAAAATACAGTAAAAATATAAACTAGAATACTGTAGCATAAAATATAAACAAAATAGTGCAAGAGTGTGTGTGTGTGTGTGTGTATGTGTGTTACTGTACTTAGACCCAAACATACTCTCTCTCCCTCTGTCTCTCTCTCTCTCTCTCTCTCTCTCTCTCTCTCTCTCTCTCTCTCTCTCTCTCTCTCTCAGTATTGTACATATCCTTTAATAAAACGTGAATTACTGTGTCATAAACATAACACGAAAGTAAAGCTCTATCCCAGCCATAGAAACTGCTCCCCAGGTCCACCCTCCTTCCAAACAACCTTCTCTGAGCCTTCCTCTACACAGCCTTACTGCCCCTCCACCTATTAGTGCAGCAGATTGCTGTAAAAATCGTTCAGATAGTGAAACAAGCATGAAATTTGGCACAAACATTCCTAAGACTACGCTCTCTTAGAAAGGGCGCTGGCCACCTGAAAATCCAAGATGGCGGCTATTTTTCAAAATGGCCGCCATCTATGTTGAATTCACTGGTTTGGGAGCATCTATTGGATGGAATATGCCAGTTTTTTTAAACCTCGACTTTTAGGTTATAAAAATGTTCCATACCACATTTATTGAAAACCCTTACTAAATGAATTGTAACCAAGATGGCGTACAAAATGGTTGCCATAAAAGTTTTTTTCTATCCACAGCTAGCGAACATAGAGACCAACTGTTTTATTTAATGGTATATTCATGTGATCAGACAGTTTAACTAATATGCTATTTTCAACTGAAATAGTAATGGTATGGTCACATACAACATTGTGTCTAAGACTGTAACCATAAAAAGAAAAGAAGAGAAATACGGACTAAATGCAACCAATCTATGTATAGGTCTCTCAACCTACACCTTTGAAAAATTCGAGGATAAGAAGGTAGGCATAGCATGACACGTTGGATGCTCAAGCTAGATTATCTACTGAAGAGAGGGCAATATTTATCTAGACTTCACATTTGCAGAGTGCACAGAGCTGTGCAGGAAGACCCAACTTGTAGCACTTGCACCTTTCCCGACAGCCTGCTTTGCATCCACATTTGGTAAGCTGTTGGCAACTCTTGGCTAAGGGCGAGTTGGTTGTCCAGAGGACTTGCCATGCTTCACCAGACTTTTGCCATCCCCACTCAGCAGGGTTCTCTGGCTGTGGCTGACACTGGGTGGCCTGCCCCACACACAACCAGCCTGATACGCAGCACGCTTGGTGTGTTGGAGGAGAGCTCCTGGTTGGTGGAATGGCCTCATATGCCCCCTTTGTTTTCTGGCAAACATATCAAGTCTAGCCTCATCCACAGTGCCAGCAGTGCTGGATCTTTCATACATAAGTATGACAAACCTCTCCAGGACCTTCAGGTCACTCTCTTCCACTCTGAGAGGGTAGTGACTCAGTTTGGAGAACACAGTGGAGGCCTCTGGAAAGATGTTCCATGTCTGCCAGGCGGTCTTCTTGCCCTTGCTCGGAAGGCTGACACTGTATCACAGCCTGTGAACGCATGGAAGAAGAGCATGCCATTCACCTTCTCCTGGCCCAGAGAGTTGCACAGGTCATGCACAGCAATCCAGCGCAGGCTCTGGCCTTGGCCAAATGCCACCCATAGCTTCTCTAGCCCTAGATTGTGGAGAGTGGAGAAAGCACTGACTGCAACGACAAGAACATCTGTGTCATTGCTTTAACCGTGATGGTCTTGGCTCCATGTTCTGTGGCATATTTGGCATGGAGAAAGATGCGGTGTCAGCTTCCTCATGAGAGCACTTTTCCAGTCCCTGAAGACTAGCCTCATGAGTGCTGAGGACAGCAGACCCTTTCGTGGCAATGACAACATTTGTGGCAGACATCTGGGCAACTTTGTCTGCCAGGAACTGGAACAACTCTGTCTTGTTGGCATCGTGTCTTAGGAAATTGCGCCAGTTGGATGGAATTGTGTTCTTGTCTGTCACCTTGCGCCTTCCTCCTTGACCACGTTGGAGCCTGGTCTCAGCTTTGAGGCTGGATGTATTGTATACATCAAATACAAGATGTGATGATGTGTACTTGCTGCTATAGGATTGTATCACAGGCAAGAAGTCGCAAAGTGCATAGCCCTCAAAGGTCTTTCCTTTCTTTGGTGGCAAGGCATGGACCAAAGCTGATCCATCTACAATGAGGACATCAGTCTTTGGTTCTTTGTCTTCTAGTGTAACATGACTCTCCAGGACCGAGGTCAGCTGAGACTTCTGACATGTGTACAGCCTACCACCCTCACTAAGGGAAGCTGGGAATGTTTGATTCTCGTGCTGGAAGAATTCCTGCAGATCACATTCACGGCTCTGACAGGATATAAATAGCTTTGAGAAAAGCTGGCAATCCTCCTTCAGAAGTTTCTGCTTTGACTGTTCTACAGGAGCAGCTTCTTGCCTGAAGAAGTCAGTTCTGTTCTTCTTTATCGGCTCATAGGAGACTGCATTGTTTGCCAAAGAGTCTGAAAACTTCTGAAATTTAGTGCGGCCTCTGTCAAAGGTGTGTCTGTAGAAGTTCTGCTGAGCTGGGGTGGGCAATGTCTTTGTTGTCAATGGAATACAGATCCTGGCTCTCTTCCTGAAAAGGACTTCCCAAGTGTTGCAAAGCCAATGACAGCTTGCTGACTCTCTCAAGAATGTCTTCTGCGCATGAGGTGTTTGTTCATGGTGTGTTGTCTGCTCATTAGACTCCTTACTTTGAACCTCTGTTTCGTATGCAGACACCAAGCGGATGATCTCTGGGCCAGCCACCATCCATCTTCTGAGTGCTGACGGATCTTCAGTCAGCCCAATGGCTCCGCCATCAGCCTTTATAAAGGCATTGGTCTGCTCATGAGCTTGGTCAAGAGCCATTGCTGAGAACTGGCGACTGGTCTTGTGCACAACAAAGTTGCCAGCCTTGAACTCCTTGTGCAACTCTGGGTGTGAACTCTCTAGGGTAAGCATGTCCCTGAGGTGAATAGGCAGCCAACGAGCATAGTTTGTATTATTATTGTAATGCCTGGCAGTAGAGGACAAAATTGGCCTCACGGAAGGACCTGATCAGTAGGAATATCACAAGTTCCATAGACAACACCATGTGCCAGAAGTGGAACTGTGGACTCTGCTGTCTTCGAAGGTCACACCACTCCTCAAACTCTAATGCCTGCTCATTGTTGTTTGCTTTCTCAGCACAGTAGTCAGTGTATGCTGTCCTCAGGAGTTTGTACAAACTAGAGGCTGTAACCTGGTGCATCTGCCGTGTCCTGGTTACACTTGCAGCTGACAGGAAGGATTCTGCAGTTCCAGATGAAGCAACTCCTGCCTCCACCAGAGCTCCTGTCCAACCACTGCCATGAAGAAGAGTACCAAGAGATGTCATTGCTGCCATCTCAATGTGCAGACCACCAAACATTACCAGATACTTGTCTTCGCCATACTGATCAGGCCACTGCCACTGCACCTGCTTTGCTACGGCATAGATTGGCTGATCAGCTGTGATTATGGGTATCTGGCCAGGGTTCAGAAAATCAGTGACATCCTGCACTTTCTGCATCACGTGTTTGATCGTAGCAACAGAATGAGCCTGATCACGCAGGAGAGGAAGCAATGAAGTTATGGTTACTTCAAATTCTGGGCTTCTCTTCATTGAAGCGTGATGAGCTGACCACGTCAGATTCACTGCATCATCTATTTCCTGGGTGACTATGACCTTGTCTATCTAACTATAGCTGGTCTGGGGCTGTTAGAAAGCATTTGGGACACTAAACTAAACTATACTACAACTACTAGTCTAAGACTACAGGATTAGTAAAGCTGGATTAGCTGGCACTGAACCCCATGCTGAATGTTACACAGCAGTGATGTCAGGCAGTGTGCCCTGGTTGTGTGCAGACATACACTCTTTTACATTTATTAATTTTCCTTCAAAATTGATGAGTTATTCGAAAGAGATGGCCTCATTAGGATCTAAAACCACAGAAACCAAGATCCATGCTTAAAACGATAATTGTTGAACGGGCATTATTTCTCATTATAATTATTGTTTCTACCTTTTCTTGGCAGCCATATAGCCCCCATATTTAAGGTAAACTGTACTGGGAAGCTACGGAAACATAATATTCACAAGAAATAGTATGGAAGAGCTTTACCATATTGCTAGAAGCAAATACATGCCATTCTAGTGAAAAATTAGCCAAAATCTGTCGATACTGGCCGCCATCTTGGAATTTGGCCGCCATATTAAATTTTTTGCGTGGCCAGCGCCCTTTTCTGATAGAGGAACTTTAAAATGAGCACTTGTGCAAAATTTCATGCTTGTTTCACTATCTGAACGATTCTTATGAAATATGCAATTATCTGCTGCACTATATGGCATCATGCCATCTGACCACCCCGACAACCATGGAAACTTCTCAAGGCTTCCCCCACCCCCTAAACCCTTTCCCAGTCAGTATGAATTTAGGCAGCATTGCCAACATTTTCTTTAGGCCAGGAAGCATTGCCAACCATCGGAGTGTGGTTTTTTCAAATTTTTTGAAATCTATATACTCGTATATCTGTCGAAACTTCGACAAGAGAGATTGTACTTTTCCACAAGTTGTGGTACGGTTTTATGTATTCTTTTTAAATTTACGTAAAGTGGAAATGCATATTATGTAGAAGAAGGATATTGTGTTTTGTCGTGTTTGTGTTTCATGTACTTAATTGTAAGTATATGTGTAATAGTGCTTAACTACTGGCGTTGTTTGTCCGGTGGTTAGTCGAATGTTTGGTGTTGGCCAAAGACGAACATGAAGCCAATCTCGTCACAGCCTTGGTGCAGTGTAGTTCAAACTAGCAGGGACTCAAGAAAAGTGAATGCAGCCATAGTTGTTGGTGCCTTCAAATCCACTTAAGTATTCCTTTTCATCTTAAAGTTCATTTAGGGAAATTCCTTTAGGAGATGTGCATATCTAAATGTAAGGAGAATTTCCTGAGGTGTGCTTTGGATGAGGGTTACGAAGTAGAGATTGTGCTCATGTCAATCTGATTCTAATTCAAGCTAGGATACTTACAATTTGAAATGTTCTACTTATTCTGAATGAGTCGGAATAACTGTAAGGTTTTGGTGGTTAGTATAGAGATTCGTTACGCTCCTAGAAACATCCCTAGGGATAGATATTGAGCACGAAAAAATCTACTAAACTAATTACTGAAAAGAAACAGAGAAATAGCTTTTATTTTCAATCAGCTTGTAGAAAGAGACTTTGCTGGTGACAGTGTGCATTTTCAGTATGATAGATAACTATCATATTGAAAATGCACACTGTGTTAATCGATCACTAAGTGAAATTTGACAGCAGATGCTTATGCCTTCAGTCAGGATTGGTAAATACATGGTTGCGCTCACGCCAACCCAAAAATTAGGATAAGTTTGGCTAGGTGAATGTTGGTTGATGCATTTCCACTTCGTAAATTGTTTATTTTTCCTTCTTTGTAAATTTTAAGGTAATGGAGAGGAAATATTAATGTAAAATTATTATTTTTTGAAGTTTATGGCGAGTTATGAGATACTTAAGTGAAATTTAATTTGAAATAAAACTCTACACATTGTATATACAGTATGTATGTATAGTCAAGGGCACATATATAATATAACTGATAGTGATCTAGCATTGATTGATTTGAAGAGGGGTGGCCAACTTTTAAATATTATATTTGCTAATGACCCCATGCTTGGTATATATATATATATATATATATATATATATATATATATATATATATATATATATATATATATATATATATATATATATTGGAGACTAAAAACAACATTGTACACTCTTGTAGTAATTAAGAACTTGTATATTTGGTGTTGTTAAATTATAGGCTAAGATGTCAAACCTGGAAGAATTAAAGAGGAGATAACTAACTGGTCAAAAAAGGTTGATACCATTACTGATGCAGGTGATATCAATAGTATTTCTTCATTGCTGGACTCCCTGAAGGAGTATTTGCAGAAAATCCAGAAATTGGATAATGAAATATTGGATCTGACGAATCCTGGAGGACAACCTGACCAAATTATAAATCAAGCTGAATGTAACCTAAAGGTAGGCACTGAAATTCATAGACTAAACTCCTCCATCATGAGTCTTCTAGCTGTAAGGGGTGAACCTAGTGCACTGATATTTCCTGTTAAAGCCAGTGTAAAGTTACCTAAATTAGACCTCAAACATTTTGATGGTGATGCATTGGAATCGAATTCATTTGGGAACTTTATGAAGTATCAGTACACCAACTTACTGATTTTGAGAAAATACAGAAGTTTTCTTATTTGAAGGGTCTATTGGAAGTTGAGGCTCTGGAACTGACATCTAGTTTGAATTAGAAGGTGATAAATATTTACATGCAGTGAATTTGTTAAAAGAGACCTATAGCAGAAACGATGAAATCAAGTTGTGTTTAGTCAGAAAACTCTTCCAAACTGAGACTCCCAAGGCAGATGCAGAATCACTACAAGGTTTCAGAGCGCAATTCAAATACTGCATAAGATCATTGGAGAGTGAAAGTCTGGAATTGAGTGAATTGTATACCATCTTGCTGTACACCAAACTACCCAGTAGTGTAAGTGAAATAATAAAACGAAGGTATGGAGAAGATTGGCTTAAATTTGACACCTTTATAAAATATCTTGAAGAAGGAATACACAATTTGAGGGCTTTTCCACAGACTGAACCAGTGAAAGCCAATACATTAACAACGGTATCTGCTTCTGCAGTGGAACAAGGGCAATCTGTGAGACCAAAAAAAACATCGGTTAATGCCTAAAGAAAAGACGAACAAGGCCAAGGTAAACCAGGTTAAAGAATGTGCACTTTGCAGAGGCAATCATACATGGACACATTGTAAATCCTATGTAACCAGAGGAGGAAAGATAGAAAGACTTAGAACTCTGGGTTTGTGTTTCACATGCACATCCATTAAACACTTCGGTTCCGACTGTGACAGGCAAGGATGTAATAACGGCTGCACTGTTAGACATCACAGTGCTATATGCAATTGAAACCAACCAAATAAATCTAAGATAGATGGGGTACAAATTGGAACAGTCTCTTTGATGAATACTGGACAGGGGAATAAGACGACTAGGGAGTCGATCTTACCTACAGCCACAATAACCCTAGTAAAATAGGTTGCATTGTGCGAAAGAGAGGGTTGTTATATACCTGTGCCGAGAGATCATTTATAAAGGAATCTGCTCTTGTGGGACTCCACTATAAAAACAAGGAGTTGAAAATGTATCATTGAGAGGTTACTTAACTTCTACACAAGTTAAGGAATATGAAATGGTGAGCATCGCTGTACCTCACTGGGGTAGATTAATAAATATGGATTGTATAGTGGTAGACGAGCTACCAGAATATACAAAGAAATTCGACGTTAAGAAGAACTTAAGGTCATTGAGTAGAGCAAGAATCAGCTTGGCTAATAAAGATTTTGATCTACCCATAGAGAAACAATTGTTAATAGGGGTTGACAATGTGTACAACATCTTACATCCAGGGTTTAGGAAATTTAGTATTGCTACCAACCATATTTGGTTACATGGTAACCGGAACATGTAGTTCTCCTCCCATCAAGAAGACTCGTGTTTCCATTTTAAAACTGGCAGTGGAAACCGACAAAATAATTATGGCTGAAGGGGCCACTCATTTAAAGGATCCAAGGAAGATCTTGAAACTTTATGGAGTTTAGATCCTTTAGGTATTGACTGCAGTGGAATAACGGAACAGGAATGGATAGTATTGGAGAACTTTGAGAGTACTATAACTTATTTTGAAATTGACAAACAGTATGTTGTGGCATTGCCTTGGAAAGGCAGTAAAAGGAGATTAATTTCCAACTTTGGGTTGGCTTTGAATAGATTAAAACAACAGTGTGTCAAGTTTCAGAAGAACACTCATTATCTAGAACACTACCAGAAAATCCTGAAGGATCAGGAAGATAGGAGATTCATAGAGAGAGTGGAACATTTTAAAACAGAGGAAGACTGTCATTTCTTGGCACATCACGGTGTTAAAAGGGACAGCGCAACAATCCCTGTTAGGATAGTATTTGACTTTTTGGTCAGACAGGGGAAAAGTGGGTTAAGCTTGAACAATTGTCTGTGGATGGGACCACATATAACAGCTAACCTACTCGAAGTTCTACTGCAGTTTTAGGGAAAAGATATATCTGCAGAATTTTTGGAAGCAACAACTGGATTGGGATGAACAACTCTCAGACCCATTACAGAAATAATGGGTTGAGTTATCCGAAGACTTAGAAAAATGTCTTGATATTTCCTTTCTTACGAATACTAGCCTAGGGAAGGGGGACTCCTTACACATATTCTGTGATGCCAGTGAGTTAGCATATGGTTGTGTAGCCTATAGAGTTATGAACAAAAACTCGTTTACTGATGGCAAAGGCAAGAGTAGCACCCGTTAAAGAATTAACTGTTCCAAAACTTGAGCTGATGGCATTGTTGCTAGCAGCAAAAATAGCCAAATTTATTAAAGAATCCTTTGAGAAGGATGAGTTTGTGGAACTATTTGTTTGGTTGGACAGTAAAGTCGCCCTAAGTTGGCTAGTATCGAAAAGTGTTCTTTCTGCATTTGTGAAAAATAGAGTACAGGAAATATACTCTTTAATTCCAGAGGCAGTCTCATCCTATATGCCTACAGATGACAATCCCAGTGACTGGTTGACACGTGGGAAAAGAACAGAAATAATCTTGGATAGTTCTTTCTGGTGGGAGGAACTCCCTTGGTTAAAAAAATCTTCTTGGCCAATAGACAGGTCATGGTTTGGTGGATCACTTGTGCAGGGTAGGGAAGAGAACATTTTGGTCAATACTGTAGAGGACAACCTGAATGGTAATGCTCATTTGCTGAATTGGGAGAGATTCAGCAAGGTTCAAAAGGTCTATAGACCATAGCGTGGATCCTACGATTTTTGAATAATTGTAAGAGATCCACCAATATGAAGAGGCATGGTGAATTGACCTTGGAAGAACTCCAAGAGGCAAAGAATAAGACTATTGCCATCATACAAAGGGAACTTTTCCAAGAGGAATACGAGAGTTTGATGGACAATGGGGTAATATGGTGTAAGGGTAAACTAGAACACGCACAGTTACCCGAACCTCCTAAGTTTCCTATACTACTGCCGAAGAGTTGCTGTGTTACTTGGGTAATTATTAAGAACATCATGATGCTCATGCTAATGTCAGACAGGAGTTCTGGCTCCCACAGATAAAGCAATTAACTAAGAGTATAGTACACAATGCATTGTGTTATTTGCAGGAGAATGCAGAGAAGGCTGTACAGGCCCTATGTAGTTCCTCCGTTATATGAGTTTAGGGTGCAATGTAAGCAACCTTTTAATACCACAGCCGTGGACTACACCGGCGCATTATGGGTTAAGAGAAAAGGACAGAGCCCAGGGAAGGCTTATATTATCTTATTTATGTGCCCGATAACCAGGGGCATACATGTGGAGCTAGTTGATAACCAGTCCTGTGACTCGTTCCTCATGAGTTTTAGAAAATTCTGCAGCAAAAGAGGTTTCCCAGCACTCATGTTGAGTGACGACGCCAACATGTTTGTAGCGGCATCAGAATACCTTAAGCCCATGTCGGAGAATCCCTGGGTAACAGAACATCTGTTAGATATAAAATGTAACTGGAAGTTCATTCCAGTGAGAGCACCATGGTTTGGTGCTACGAGTATATGGGAAAGGCTGATTGGACTTCTTAAGTCATGTCTAAAAAAGATCGTATGGCAAGCCTTACTAAGTTTTGAGGAACTGACCTTTGTGCTGGTGGAGCTGGAAAGAATTATCAGTGACAGACCATTAAGTTACACGCCTGGGGATTTGAATCAATTGGAAATTTAGACCCCTAACCATTTGATCCTTGAAAGAAAGCTTAAGTCCTTCCCAAGAGAAGTAGTAAATTGGGAAGAGATCTCCGGTGACCCTACCTATGGACGGAGAGAGTTCACTGAGAAAAGATTCCTGTATGTATCCAAGTTGTGTGACAACTTGTGGAAAAGATGGGAGAAGGAGTATTTAACAACGTTAAGAGAGACCCATCAAGTAGGAATGGTGCATGGCTCTTGGCCCAGGATAGGGGAAGTAGTCCTCATTCATGACGAGAGGTCAAGGAGCAAGTGGAAGTTGAGCCAAGTGATTGAGTTGCACATGGGGCAAAACAACGTCCCAAGAGTGGCTACTCTAAGAATGGCCCATAGCCAGCTCATGGGACCTGTAATTAAGTTATACCCCTTACAGCTGCGGCAGGAGATAAGAGAAATTAATCCTGCGACAGAAGACGTTCAGTCAAGCACCTGCCCAAGCAGAAGGACTGCTCAAATGACTGCAGAAGCCAGAAAGGCATTGATAAGAACAGGGCTATTGTAAATAAAGTTAGGCGTAAGTTTTTCTTGCAGGGGAGTATGTCAAAACTTCGACAAGAGAGGTTGTACTTTTCCACAAGTTGTGGTACGGTTTTATGTATTCTTTTTAAATTTATGTACAGTGGAAATGCATATTATGTAGACGAAGGATGTTATGTTTTGTTGTGTTTGTATTTAGTAATGAATAGCGTTGTTTTGGCCGTTTTGTGTATTTTAATTGTAAGTATATGTGTAAGTATCGGTTGTTTGTCCGGTGGTTAGTCGAATGTTTGGAGCTGGCCAAAGACGAACGTGAAGCCAGTCTCGTCACAGCTTTGGTGCAGTCAAGTTCAAACTAGTAGGGACTCAAGAAAAGGGAAGGCAGCCATAGTTGTTGGTGCCTTCAAATCCATACTTTGGTGCCTTCAAATCCACTTAAGTATTCCTTTTCATTGTAAAGTTCATTTAGGGAAATTCCTTTAGGAGATATGCATATCAAAATGTAAGGAGAATTTCTTGAGGTGTGCTTTGGATGAGGGTTATGAAGTAGAGATTGTGCTCATGCCAATCTGATTCTAATTCAAGCTAGGAACACTGAATGCGACAACAGTAAGTTCGTATCATTCTATGTCGTAGATAAATATACACAACATAATGCAGTGTTTTGAGTGCAATTTGGAATAGTATATGAGTGTAGTAACTTGGGTGTCATAGTATAAGACTTAGGCTATGATTAGGTTAGTAGGTTTCAA